>NC_084754.1:41417920-41525420 GCF_033978785.1 Entelurus aequoreus
ATATTAACATTGCTGTATGTATACTTTTGACCCAGCAGATTTTGTCACATTTTCAGTAGACCCATAATAAATTCATAAAAGAAGCAAACTTCAGGTGTAGATCCACCCATGGCATTTGTTTACATTGTGGTTTAGCTGTTCCTCGACGTATTTAAACCAAAATGCGTCCATTCTCCCTTTTCTGACCACACACTGTGTCTGCTTGTAAGTACTCTGTGTATGTGCGCTGCCGAACATGCTCCTCTGCTTGCAAAAGCAGCAATGTCACAGTGTACTAGTACCGGTATACCACACAACCCTCGTATATATCCACTCCGACAAACGAACATACACACCTTGAACAGTTTCCACAGTCGAGGACTCCTGAGTAGGACCTTTCGTCGTTGTCGAAGAAGTACTGCGTTTGCTCTGTGATGCAGCTTTCTTTAAACATGGCGTCTGAGATGTCCTCGTCACCCGACTCCGCTGAAAACGTAACAATGAGAGTAACAAGCGGTCACCTTGAGTTGAGTTGAGTTTGAGTTTATTTGGAACATGCAAGCATACAACATGATACATCACAATTTCCAGTTCGAAAAGGAGTAGGAAGAAGCAGAGTTTATTTAATCCTACCCCTTTTCTTTTACATAACAGTTGCTAAAACTTTTGTTCACTACCTGTTCTCAATTTATTCACAATATACTCCATAAGTAATCGCAATAAAAATAAATAAATACATAATAATTGGTGAAGTAATTATTATGCGCCTTGTTGCCTTTCCATTATGAACAATACATTTGTTTTTAGTATAAGTTTGCTGGTTTCAAGAAATGTAATGCCGAGCGCATATCATTATGTCAAGATAATGGCACTAGCATTTACTTCATTTAAGAATATTTTTCAACATATTGAGCAAAAAGACTTGTTTTTTTTACCAAGAAAAGTGCACTTGTTATTAGTGAGAATATACTTATTTTAAGGTATTTTTGGGTTCATTGAAGTTAGCTAATTTTACTTGTTTTGGAAAGTCTTGACAAGCCAAATTTTCTTGTTCAATTGGCAGATAATTTTGCTTAGTTCAAATAAAATACCCTTCATTTTTGAATTATTTTTTGTTGTCTTTGAACACTGACTTTTTGCAGTGTAGGAGGCTGAGGGCCGCAAGAAAATGTGCACACTGCAAAAAGTCAGTGTTCAAAAATAAGAAAAAATAAATACAAAAATGAGGGGTATTTTATTTGAACTAAGCAAAATGATCTGCCAATAGAACAAGAAAATGTGGCTTGTCAAGACTTTCCAAAACAAGTCAAATTAGCTAACCTCAATGAACCCAAAAATACCTTAAAATAAGTATATTCTCACTAATAACAAGTGCACTTTTCTTGGTACAAAAAAAAGAGACTTTTGCTCAATATGTTGAAAAATATTCTTAAATGAAGTAAATGCTAGTGCCATTATCTTGACATAATGATATGCACTCGGCATTAAATCATATTATCTAAAAATTCATTTTTCCATCCATAACATGACATCATCGCGCCAAGTGCGTGCTCTTTCAGTCAATTAGTGCGCATATATACAGCCCCGGCCCCCGGACACATTTTTTTATCGTCATTTTGAAGAATTTACCTGAATGTGCATGAACTATTTCTGTTCAAAATTGTTAGAAATGTCACATGTTAAATGTTTGAATATTAACTGTCAGTTTACTGTGCTGTGCCAACTGTACTACTGTATGAGTACCTGTTTTCTATTGTTTCATTGACAATAAAACAGCAAAGTCCATTTGGCTGTCATCTGTTTTAATTTAATTTAATTAATTTTTTATTTCATGCTTGAAATAAGAAATGATTACTTTAAAAAAGTAGTTTTATACTTGTGAGTGTTGATGACACAGCTTTGCAACAGTTGATATTCTAGTTTCAAGCATGTTTTACTCAATATAGGTCATCAAATCTCAGCAACAAGCTGTAATATCTTACTGAGATCATTTAGGACCAAAACCCTTAAAACAAGTAAAACACTCTAACATCAAATCTGCTTAGTGAGAATAAGTATCTTATTTGGACAGAAAATAAGCAAATATCACCCTTATTTGAGATACTTCATCTTACTTAGATTGCAGTTTTTGCAGTGCAGTTGCAGTAAAGTGAACCTATCTCGTAATGATTTGGCGCAAACTGTTTTGTTGCTTACCTGCCTCCAGAAGGTTGGGGAATATGAGGCCATAGAAGAGCTGCTGGAGTATGGACCTACAAAAGAGGACAACAATTCTGGTATTGTTGAAAAGCACATCAATGCACCTTCATGGCAGGAAACATGTGAAAATATGTTTGGATTTCCCCTTCCATAAACATACGCTATATATAAACTAACGATAAAACACATCTTTTGATCTGTCTTAATAAAAACTGTCCCGTGCACATTTTGTGTCTTAACCTGGCTCGCTGACAACAAGTTATCCATCCACTTGGGTAAAACCGAATCCATCCTGTTTGGGTCCCACATCAACCTTAAGAAAGTCAATGACTTCACCATAAAAGTGGGTGACATTGTTGTCACCAGGAAGGATGAGGTCACCTACCTAGGTTCCATTCTAGAGGCTAACCATTCCTGTGATAAAATGGCAACCAAGGTAATCAAAAAGGTCAACCGACGAACGAGATTTCTCTATAGAATCTCCTCTCTGGTCAACAAAAGCACCATGAGGATTCTGGCGGGAACTCTCGTTCAACCCTTTTTCGATTACGCATGCACCTCCTGGTACCCAAGCACCTCCAAAACCCTCAAATCTAGACTCCAAAAATCCCAGAACAAGCTAGTCAGGTTACTTCTAGACCTCCACCCCAGATCACACCTCACTCCTACCCACTTTGGAGAAGTGGGTAGGCTCAGGGTGGAGGACAGAGTAAAACAACTTGCACTGAGCCTAGTCTATAAAATCCGCTACACCTCCCTGATACCGAAGTACATGTCAAACTACTTCCTTAACGTAAATCACCGCCATAACCACAACACCAGGGGGAGCTCCACTAACCACGTTAAACCCAGATTCCGATCTAACAAAGGTCTTAACTCATTCTCCTTCTATGCTACATCAATATGGAATGCACTCCCAACAGGTGTAAAAGAAAGGGCATCTCTATCCTCCTTCAAAACCGCACTAAACCAACACCTCCAGGCAACTTCAACCCTAAACTAGCACCCTCTTGTTGTTACTCAGCCAGCGTTTGTGGGTCTGATGGACCCGTTGCATTTTGTGGCTTTTAATGCCTCACAATCAAACACTGTTATGTTAAAATACTGAACAGATGTTTATTGGGATAAGGTAAACATCTGTTCAGTATTTACGGATCTAACGGATCATAGTGGATCTAACATAATAGTGAGAGTCCAGTCCATAGTGGATCTAACATAATATTGTGAGAGTCCAGTCCATAGTGGATCTAACATAATAGTGTGAGAGTCCAGTCCATAGTGGATCTAACATATTTTTTGTGAGAGTCCAGTCCATAGTGGATCTAACATAATATTGTGAGAGTCCAGTCCATAGTGGATCTAACATAATAGTGTGAGAGTCCAGTCCATAGTGGATCTAACATAATATTGTGAGAGTCCAGTCCATAGTGGATCTAACATAATAGTGTGAGAGTCCAGTCCATAGTGGATCTAACATAATAGTGTGAGAGTCCAGTCCATAGTGGATCTAACATAACATTGTGAGAGTCCAGTCCATAGTGGATCTAACATAATAGTGTGAGAGTCCAGTCTATAGTGGATCTAACATAATAGTGAGAGTCCAGTCCATAGTGGATCTAACATAATATTGTGAGAGTCCAGTCCATAGTGGATTTAACATAATAGTGTGAGAGTCCAGTCCATAGTGGATCTAACATAATAGTGTGAGAGTCCAGTCCATAGTGGATCTATCATAATAGTGTGAGAGTCCAGTCCATAGTGGATCTAACATAATAGTGTGAGAGTCCAGTCCATAGTGGATCTATCATAATAGTGTGAGAGTCCAGTCCATTGTGGATCTAACATAATAGTGAGAGTCCAGTCCATCCTGGATCTAGCATAATATTGTGAGAGTCCAGTCCATAGTGGATCTAACATAATAGTGTGAGAGTCCAGTCCATAGTGGATCTAACATAATAGTGAGAGTCCAGTCCATAGTGGATATAACATAATAGTGTGAGAGTCCAGTCCATAGTGGATCTAACATAATAGTGTGTGAGTCCAGTCCATAGTGGATCTAACATAATAGTGTGAGAGTCCAGTCCATAGTGGATCTAACATAATAGTGTGAGAGTCCAGTCCATAGTGGATCTAACATAATAGTGTGTGAGTCCAGTCCATAGTGGATCTAACATAATAGTGTGAGAGTCCAGTCCATAGTGGATCTAACATAATAGTGAGAGTCCAGTCCATAGTGGATCTAACATAATAGTGAGAGTCCAGTCCATAGTGGATCTAACATAATAGTGAGAGTCCAGTCCATAGTGGATCTAACATAATATTGTGAGAGTGCAGTCCATAGTGGATCTAACATAATAGTGTGAGAGTCCAGTCTATAGTGGATCTAACATAATAGTGAGAGTCCAGTCCATAGTGAATCTAACATAATATTGTGAGAGTCCAGTCCATAGTGGATTTAACATAATAGTGTGAGAGTCCAGTCCATAGTGGATCTAACATAATAGTGTGAAAGTCCAGTCCATTGTGGATCTAACATAATAGTGTGAGAGTCCAGTCCATAGTGGATTTAACATAATAGTGTGAGAGTCCAGTCCATAGTGGATCCAACATAATATTGTGAGAGTCCAGTCCATAGTGGATCTAACATAATAGTGTGAGAGTCCAGTCCATAGTGGATATAACATAATAATGAGAGTCCAGTCCATAGCGGATCTAACATAATAGTGTGAGAGTCCAGTCCATAGTGGATCTAACATAATAGTAAAATAAACGAACTCACCAGGCAGCACTGGAGGCCCACCAGCCAACACTGAGCACGTCTGCTATGGTTGGCTGCAGAAGAAATGACCAACGTGGAACAAGGAGGTTAATACTCTTCTACCCACACCTTCACCCCCAACAAATGCGATGAGCAGCAACTAACCACATAGAACGAGCGAGGCCCCGCGGCAGCCTTGCTGTCTTTCTCCGGGTCACAAACAGACTGGTAGTCGTAGGTCTTGTTGAAGGAGTAGAGAGAGGTGTTGACCAAGTTGATCATCAGCACCGGATCCACCTCGCCGAAGAACTGCCCTATCTGGAAACAAAAGGGGGGACACTGAGTTTGAGAAAGAACTAAGCAGTCAAACCTCATGCTGCTTCATAATTAAATCACAGGGAATTTGCATCAGCTTTCTAGGCCAATTTGTATGATCAAACATACTCCGAAAATCTTTTTAAGCAGGCAGCTGTCCCCACATCTACTTACTGCCTATGCAATGACGTGTGTGCACTTCAGCTACGTCCTTTCCCTTCTACTCAATTCTGCAAAGTCGGATGTTATGAAACACGATTATCGATTTTACGGACCATAGGGCGCACCCGATGAATGGTCTATTTTTGATATTTTTTTCATATATTAGACGCACCGGATTATAAGGCGCATTAAAGGCCTACTGAAAGCCACTACTACCGACCACGCAGTCTGATAGTTTATATATCAATGATGAAATCTTAACATTATAACACATGCCAATACGGCCGGGTTAACTTATAAAGTGACATTTTAAATTTGCCGCTAAACTTCCGGTTCGAAACGCCTCTGAGGATGACGTATGCGCGTGACGTAGCCCGGCGAACACGGGTATGCCTTCCACATTGAAGCCAATACGAAAAAGCTCTGTTTTCATTTCATAATTCCACAGTATTCTGGACATCTGTGTTCGTGAATCTGTTGCAATCATGTTCATTGCATTATGGAGAAGGAAGCTGAGCAAGCAAAGAAGAAAGTTGTCGGTGCGAAATGGACGTATTTTTCGAACGTAGTCAGCAACAACAGTACACAGCCGGCGCTTCTTTGTTTACATTACCGGAAGATGCAGTCAAGATGGAAGAACTCGGATAACAGAGACTCTAACCAGGAGGACTTTTGACTTCGATACACAGACGCTTGTAGAGAACTGGGACAACACAGACTCTTACCAGGATTACTTTGATTTGGATGACAAAGACGCAGACGTGCTACTGTGAGTATGCAGCTTTGGCTTCTAAACATTTGATCGCTTGACCGTATGTGCGCAACTTTTTTTTGCGTATGTACGTAACTTTTTTTTAAATATATAAGCTTTATGAACCTTGGGTTAGGTGAACGGTCTTTTGGGCTGAGTGATTGTGTGTGTTGATCAGGTGTTTGAATTGTATTGGCGTGTTCTATGGAGCTAGGAGCTAGCAGAGGAGCTAGGAGCTAGCGTAACAAACACGCAGGTGTTTTTATGCAGGATTAATTTGTGGCATATTAAATATAAGCCTGGTTGTGTTGTGGCTAATAGAGTATATATATGTCTTGTGTTTATTTACTGTTGTAGTCATTCATATTAAATATAAGCCTGGTTGTGTTGTGGCTAATAGAGTATATATATGTCTTGTGTTTATTTACTGTTGTAGTCATTCCCAGCTGAATATCAGGTCACCCCCGGCTCTCACAGCATCTTCCCTATCTGAATAGCTTCAACTCCCCACTAGTCCTTCACTTGCACTTTACTCATCCACAAATCTTTCATCCTCGCTCAAATTAATGGGGAAATTGTCGCTTTCTCGGTCCGAATCTCTCTCACTTCATGCGGCCATCATTGTAAACAATAGGGAACTTTGCGTATATGTTCAACTGACTACGTCACGCTACTTCCGGTAGGGGCAAGCCTTTTTTTTATCAGATACCAAAAGTTGCAATCTTTATCGTCGTTGTTCTATACTAAATCCTTTCAGCAAAAATATGGCAATATCGCGGAATGATCAAGTATGACACATAGAATAGATCTGCTATCCCCGTTTAAATTAAAAAAATTCATTTCAGTAGGCCTTTAAAAGAGTCATATTAATTTTTTTTTCTAAATGTAAAAGACTTCCTTGTGGTCTACATAACATGTAATGGTGGTTCTTTGCTGAAAATGTTGCATAGATTATGTTTTACAGACCATCACTTTCTGACAGTCGCTTACGGATGCGGCGTTTTGTCTTATTTACGTGTCTAACCTTCAAAAGCGTCTTCTTCCCGTCATCTTTGTTGTAGCGGTGTAGTGTGCAAGGACGGGGGTGGAAGAAGTGTCAAAAGATGGCGCTAACTGTTTTAATGACATTCAGCATTCAGACTTTATTTCAATCAATAACGGAGCAGAATCCCCTCATCCGGAATCCATCACACCGGAAATGTGTCCCGTAAAAAACCGTCCGACCTGAACTCTAGTAACTAAAGTTCCTTGGGTGAATAATGTAAACTCACTACACCGGTATGTTTTAGCGCTTTCATGGCGAGTTTACTGACAGATATAAGTATCATGACGGGGGGGTCGCAGCTTGCTGCAAAGTTTGTTCTCCCGGGATGCAAACGGACTTTTCCGGACAAGGCGTGAAGGTAGGAACATATTGAATTATTCAAAACTAAAAAGGGTAAAAAAAAACAGAAAACAACCCAAAGGCAAGCGTGCCTATCACATGCGGAAGCTGAGGCAAAAACGTAGTACATGAAACTATAAACATGAAACAACTAACCAAACTATGGCATAGAACAAACAAGACTTACTTGTGGCATGAAACAAATAACTAGCCAAAAAAACTTGGAATAGGACATGGAACGAGCAGCATGAACTAAGCATGACACAAGCAATGATGCCAGGCCGACTGACAGGCAAAGACAGGCTTAAATACTGGTCTCTTGATTAGAGCATGTGCGTGTCCCGAACACCAGGTGAAACTAATAGGTCGCCATGGAAACTAAAACAAACAAGAGTGCACAAAAACAGGAACTATGGAGTCTTAAACTAACAGAAAATAACAAAAAACATGATCAAGACCAAAGATCATGACAATAAGTAAGAAATGAACACTACTTTATACTAGAACTGGCAACAGCGGAGGATGAATGTCACATAACAAGAAGATAGAGAAAATGAAGAAGATTATCGACTACGTTTTTGGCATGTTTCAGGATTTATGCAGATCCCCAATACAGATCAGCAGGTACCAGAAGGTAAGAGAAGTTGCTTTTGCATATTATTGCGAAACAAAACACCAGATAATATGTCTTACCTTATGCACACACCATAATAATACTCCTATGTTTAATGCGCCAACAATCCATTAAGTGGTGTGGCTTCATAGCTTACCAAAGTCGTACTAAAACATTTTGATAGATTTTTGAGTGCCGTGTGTAATGTTCTATATTTTCAATGGAACATATAAAATGTTGGTGTTGTTTACTTGAGTCATATTGCCGTCATAGTGCAGCTTACACTTATCTCTTATGTTTGACTGCCATCTACTGGTCACACTTATCATTACACCATGTACCCCCCAAAAAAATTTGAGGTGGGTAAGCTCAACCAAACGTATTCCTTACATTAAACGCACCAGGTTATAAGGCGCACTGTCGTGTTTTGAGGAAAAAAACAATATGTTATCTTATAGTCCGGAAAATACAGTATGTTCCTGTAATGGTCACAGGTAAACCATGTTTTCTTACTGGGGACCTCGTTAATGGTGGTGTAAGAGTCACTAACCACCGTACAGATCAAGACACAGGGTCAATAAGAAAGTCAAACACAAATACAAATAGACGGAATAGAAATTGAAAGAGTAAATGAAACCAAATTTCTAGGTATAATAATAGATGATAAAATGAACTGGAAACCTCATGTAAAAAATATAAAACATAAAGTTGCAAGAAACATGTCAATAATGAATAAAGCAAAATATGTTTAGACCAAAAATCCTTTCATATTCTCTACTGCTCACTAGTGTTACATATCTGAGTTATTGTGTAGAAATATGGGGAAATAACTACAAAAGTACACTTCATTCATTAACGGTGTTACAAGAAAGATCAGTGATATTAATACATAATGTTGGATATAGACAACATACAAACCCTTTATTTATTGAATCGAAAATACTGAAATTCCAGGACATAGTGAATTTGCAAACAACTAAAAAGATGTACAAATCAAACTATAACCTGCTAGCCAAGAATATACAACAATTCTTCTCAAAAAAAGAGAAATATAATCTTAGAGAAAAATGTAATTTAAAACATGTGTACGCACGTACAACACTTAAGACCTTCAGTATATCAGTATGTGGAATTAAATGATGGAATGGATTAAGCAAAAAAATCAAACAATATACTAATAGTATCCACTTCAAGAAACTCTTCAAACTTAAAGTGTTTACAAAGTACAAAGAAGAAGAACCATGATAAACAAACATTCTGAATTTATTTCATCCAGCCATTCATTGTCTAGATCATCTTATTTATCGCACCATATGAAATATAACTTACTTCACCAATTATTATTTATTTATTTGTATTGTTTTTACATATGGAGTGTATTGTGAATAAATTGAGAGCAGGAAGTGAACAAAAGTGTTCTGTAAAGGAAAAGGGGTAGGATTAAAACACTTTAAGACCAATGTCTTGGAAAAATAGATCACTCTTGAATCAACACAGTAGTTAATACTATGATCAATGTTAATTACAAACTAAATGTGAGATATAAATAATAATGGAAGCATAATTGTTTGTATGTAGTATATACTGTAATTGGTACAAAGGTTTAACTAACACGTGTACAAGGATATTTTACATGTCTTTACTGTGTATATAATTGAACAGTGTTTATGTTGTGTACAAAGTGTATTTGTAATATGTTGTGCAAAGGAAATTTCATATTTTTAGAAAGCTCATCTTGTATTTGACTTTGTTTATAGGGTTAGGCGCAATAAGTGTTCAACTTCAGCCTAAACCCTTTCACTCTGCAACATTTTCAATTTATGAATGTACAATTGTTTGTTTATGTAAAACTGTTTGTTTATATATTTTTTTACCACTGACCAAAGAAATAATAAACTATGAACTATAACTATTAAATAAGCTCTGCTTTTTCCTACTCCTTTTCGAACATGTTGAATGGAGAAACTGGAAATTGCGATGCATCATGTTCTATGCATGCATGTATGATGTATCATGTTGTATGCATGCATGTGTGATGTATCATGTTGCATGCGTGCATGTGTGATGTATCATGTTGCATGCGTGCATGTGTGATGTATCATGTTGTATGCATGCATGTGTGATGTATCATGTTGTATGCATGCATGTGTGATGTATCATGTTGTATGCATGCATGTGTGATGTATCATGTTGTATGTGTGCATGTGTGATGTATCATGTTGTATGCATGCATGTGTGATGTATCATGTTGTATGCATGCATGTGTGATGTATCATGTTGTATGCATGCATGTGTGATGTATCATGTTGTATGTGTGCATGTGTGATGTATCATGTTGTATGCCTGCATGTGTGATGTATCATGTTGTATGCGTGCATGTGTCATGTTGTATGCGTGTATGTATGATGTATCATATTGTATGCATGCATGTGTGATGTATCATGTTGTATGCGTGCATGTGTCATGTTGTATGCGTGTATGTATGATGTATCATGTTGTATGCATGCATGTGTGATGTATCATGTTGTATGCATGCATGTGTGATGCATCATGTTGTATGCCTGCATGTGTGATGTATCATGTTGTATGCGTGCGTGTGTCATGTTGTATGCGTGTATGTGTGATGTATCATGTTGCATGCGTGCATGTGTGATGTATCATGTTGCATGCGTGCATGTGTGATGTATCATGTTGCATGCGTGCATGTGTGATGTATCATGATGCATGCGTGCATGTGTGATGTATCATGTTGTATGCATGCATGTGTGATGTATCATGTTGTATGCATGCATGTGATGTATCATGTTGTATGCGTGCATGTGTGATGCATCATGTTGCATGCATGCATGTGTGATGCATCATGTTGCATGAATGCATGTGTGATGCATCATGTTGCATGAATGCATGTGTGATGCATCATGTTGCATGCATGCATGTGTGATGTATCATGTTGTATGCGTGCATGTGTGATGTGTCATGTTGTATGCATGCATGTGTGATGCGTCATGTTGCTGGTGTTTGAATTGGGGAAAAAACGGACACCTGAAAAGATCCCTGGTCTCAGCACATGTCGTAAATACGATGAAAAGACGCAAATGAACCCTACAGCCCAGGTGATACAGTTACAAATCACCGTGCACATGCTGTTTTGTTCACACTGGATACTACAAATGGGACTACCAACAGGAGCATGCGGTCGCTCCTAGTTTGACAGACATTCATTCACATTCCCAAGACCAGGAGCATTGGACCGTAGGGAGCCGGCGTATAGCAACCAGCGTTTGAAAGGCTAACAGTACATCCACAAGGGACTCACTTCTATAAAGCATCCCTGACTGACACAACCGTAACTTTGATCCTCAAGCGCTATCCTACAGGAGCTTTGAAAAGACCTCGGAACAAGCAGGCAATCCTTCGCGGCAAGTCCTTTATTTGACCTCTAAAGGAGTTTGATTTACTCTCTGCGAGGGGCAATAGTCTCTGTGCAACGTGTTAGATGTTTAGCAAATACGTGTGTACTGTTTGGCTACGGATCTTCCACTCATCCACTAATCCTCCGAACATGTTTTGAAAGACTTACCCAGAAATAATGCAACCATAACAATGGTTGAAGTTAGGGATGTCCGATAATGGCTTTTTTGCCGATATCCGATATTCCGATATTGTCCAACTCTTAATTACCGATACCGATATCAGCCGATACCGATATATACAGTCGTGGAATTAACACATTATTATGCCTAATTTGGACAACCAGGTATGGTGAAGATAAGGTCCTTTTTTTAAAAAAAATAATACAATAAAATAAGAAATAAATTAAAAACATTTTCTTGAATAAAAAAGAAAGTAAAACAATATAGAAACTAGTATTTAATGAAAATAAGTAAAATTAACTGTTAAAGGTTAGTACTATTAGTGGACCAGCAGCACGCACAATCATGGGTGCTTACGGACTGTATCCCTTGCAGACTGTATTGATATATATTGATATATAATGTAGGAACCACTTTATTAATAACAGAAAGAAACACCCCTTTTGTGTGAATGAGTGTGAATGAGTGAATGGGGGAGGGTTTTTTTGGGTTGGTGCACTCATTGTAAGTCTATCTTGTGTTTTTTATGTTGATTTAAAGGCCTACTGAAATTATTTTTTTTTATTTAAACGGGGATAGCAGATCCATTCTATGTGTCATACTTGATCATTTCGCGATATTGCCATATTTTTGCTGAAAGGATTTAGTATAGAACATCGACGATAAAGTTCGCAACTTTTGGTCGCTGATAAAAACAAGCCTTGTCCCCTACCGGAAGAGATTCGGACCGAGCGGCGATTACCCCAGTGGTTTTCAAATGGGGGTACGCGTACCCCTGGGGGTACTTGAAGGTATGCCAAGGGGTAGGTGAGATTTTTTTTAAATATTCTAAAAATAGCAACAATTAAAAAATCCTTTATAAATATAAATAAAAACCTATCTTTTTTTTCCAAATAGTTCAAGAAAGACTACTACAAATGAGCAATATTTTGCACTTATACAATTTAATAAATCAGAAACTGATGATATAGTGCTGTATTGTTCTACTTTATCTCTTTTTTTCAACCAAAAATGCTTTGCTCTGATTAAGGGGTACTTGAATTTAAAAAAAATTCACAGGGGGTACATCACTGGAAAAAGGTTGAGAACCACTGGATTACCCCATTCATTTGAGCGAGGATGAAAGATTTGTGGATGAGGAAAGTGAGAGTGAAGGACTGTAGTGCAGTGCAGGACGTATCTTTTTTCGCTCTGACCGTAACTTAGGTACAAGGGTTCATTGGATTCCACACTTTCTCCTTTTTCTATTGTGGATCACGGAATTGTATTTTAAACCACCTCGGATACTATATCCTCTTGAAAATGAGAGTCGAGAACGCGAAATGGACATTCACAGTGACTTTTATCTCCACGACAATACATCGGCGAAACACTTTAGCTACGGAGCTAACGTGATAGCATCAGGCTCAAATGCAGATATAAACAAAAGAAATAAACCCCTGACTGGAAGGATAGACAGAAAATCAACAATACTATTAAACCATGGACATGTAAATACACAGTTAATGCTTTACAGCTTGGCGAAGATTAACAATGCTGTTGCTAACGACGCCATTGAAGCTAACTTAGCAACGGGACCTCACAGAGCTATGATAAAAACATTAGCTATCCACCTACGCCAGCCAGCCCTCATCTGCTCATCAACACCCGTGCTCACCTGCGTTCCAGCGATCGACGGAAGGAAGAAGGACTTCACCCGATCATCCGTGCGGTCGGCGGCTAGCGCCGGCTAGCGCGTCTGCTATCCAAGTCAAAGTCCTCCTGGTTGTGTTGCTGCAGCCAGCCACTAATACACCGATCCCACCTAAAACTTTCTTCTTTGCAGTCTTCATTGTTCATTAAACAAATTGCAAAAGATTCACCAACACAGATGTCCAGAATACTGTGGAATTTTGAGATGAAAACAGAGCTTTTTTGTATTGGATTCAAAGGTGTACCAATACTTCCGTTTAACTAGTGACGTCACGCGCAAACGTCATCATATCGAAACGTTTTCAGCCGGAAGTTTGCCGGGAAATTTAAAATTGCACTTCATAAGTTAACCCGGCCATATTGACATGTGTTGCAATGTTAAGATTTCATCATTGATATATAAACTATCAGACTGCGTGGTCGGTAGTAGTGGGTTTCAGTAGGCCTTTAATAATAAAAATATATATATATATATATATTTTTTTTTTTTTTTTTTTTTTTTTTTAATTTCTTGTGCAATCGATCCACGGACTGGTGGTTGGGGGACCACAGCTTTAAGACATGGCTCGCTAGCTAGCGGCTAACATCAGTCAGTCAGCAGCGTTTTAGCTACTTCTAAATCACTAATCCTGGCCTCCATGGCGACACATAAAGTACGTTTCTTACAAGTATTATCACTGGAGGACGAGGAATAGCTAAACATGCTTCACTACACACCGTAGGAGGATAAAATAGCTCACCGGCGTCACAATGTAAACAAACACCATGGGTGGATCGAAACCTTACATCCACTGTTATGATATCAAGTACAAGAGCGTATCTAGTCGATACTACTATGATTACATCAATATTTTTTATCGTCACAAAATCTTGGCACCCAGGGCTGGAGCCTATCCAAGCTGCAGTCGCCACCTCGTCGCAGGGTCAACGCAGATAATTCCTAATAATTTGAGCTAATACTATGTATGTACGGTCATACCACTGATGCCTTGTCACTTGCCCTATCGTTTTTGCACAAAATGCGCTGAATATGCAACATATATGGAGAATGACAATTATAATCAAATTTGAAATCTACTTGTGGCGGTCCAAACTTGGTTGTGGCAAGCCACCACAGGTACAAAACCCAAACCCAGTGAAGTTGTCACGTTGTGTAAATGGTAAATAATAAGAGAATACAATGATTTGCAAATCCGTTTCAACTTCTATTCAAATGAATAGACTGCAAAGACAAGATATTTCATGTTCACACTGGAAAAGTTTGTTATTTTTCGCAAATATTAGCTCATTTGGAATTTCATGCCTGCAACATGTTTCAAAAAAGCTGGCACAAGTGGCAAAAAAAGCCTGAGAAAGTTGAGGAATGCTCATCAAACACTTATTTGGAACAACACACAGGTGAACAGGCTAATTGGGAACAGGTGGGTGTCATAATTGGGCATAAAAGCAGCTTCCATGAAATGCTCAGTCATTCACAAACGGGGCGAGGGTCACCACTTTGTCAACAAATGCGTGAGCAAATTGTTTAAGAACAAAATTTCTCAACCAGCTATTGCAAGGAATTTAGGGATTTCACCATCTACGCTGCGTAATATCATCAAAAGAGTCAGAGAATCTGGAGAAATCACTGCCTGTAAGCAGCAAGGCCAACATTGGGTGCCCATGACCTTCGATCCCTCAAGCGGTACTGCATCAAAAAGCGACATCTTTGTGTAAAGGATATCACCACACGGGCTCAGGAACACTTCAGAAAACCACTGTCAGTAACTACAGTTGGTCGCTACATCTGTAAGTGGAAGTTAAAACTCTACTATGCAAAGCCAAAGCCATTTATCAACAACACCCAGAAACCTGAGCTCATCTAAAATGGACTGATGCAAAGTGGAAAAGTGTTCTGTGGTCTGACGAGTCCACATTTCAATTTTTTTTTGGAAACTGTGGATGTCGTGTCTTCCGGACCAAAGAGGAAAAGAACCATCCGGATTGTTCTAGGCGCAAAGTGTAAAAGCCAGCATGTGTGATGGTATGGGGGTGTATTAGTGCCCAAGACATGGGTAACTTACACATCTGTGAAGGCACCATTAATGCTGAAAGGTACATACAGGTTTTGGAGCAACATATGTTGCCATCCAAGCAAGGTCTTTTTCATGGACGCCCCTGCTTATTTCTGCAAGACAATGCCAAGTCACATTCTGCACGTGTTACAACAGCATGGCTTCATAGTAAAAGAGTGCAGGTACTAGACTGGCCTGCCTGTAGTCCAGACCTGTCTCCCATTGAAAATGTGTGGCGCATTATGAAGCCTAAAATACCACAACGGAGACCCCCGGACTGTTGAACAACTTAAGCTGTACATCAAGCAAGAATGGGAAAGAATTCCACCTGAAAAGCTTCAAAAATGTGTCTCCTCAGTTCCCAAACGTTTACAGAGTGTCGTTAAAAGGAAAGGCCATGTAACACAGTGGTAAAAATGCCCCTGAGACAACTTTTTTGCAACGTGTTGCTGCCATTCAATTCTAAGTTAGTGATTATTTGCAAAAAAAAAAGAAGTTTCTCAGTGTGAACATTAAAGGCCTACTGAAAGCCACTACTACCGACCACGCAGTCTGATAGTTTATATATCAATGATGAAATCTTAACATTATAACACATGCCAATACGGCCGGGTTAACTTATAAAGTGACATTTTAAATTTGCCGCTAAACTTCCGGTTCGAAACGCCTCTGCGGATGACGTATGCGCGTGACGTAGACCGGGGAACACGGGTATGCCTTCCACATTGAAGCCAATACGAAAAAGCTCTGTTTTCATTTCATAATTCCACAGTATTCTGGACATCTGTGTTCGTGAATCTGTTGCAATCATGTTCATTACATTATGGAGAAGGAAGCTGAGCAAGCAAAGAAGAAAGTTGTCGGTGTGAAATGGACGTATTTTTCGAACGTGGTCAGCAACAACAGTACACAGCCGGCGCTTCTTTGTTTACATTCCCGAAAGATGCAATCAAGATGGAAGAACTCGGATAACAGAGACTCTAACCAGGAGGACTTTTGACTTGGATACACAGACGCCTGTAGAGAACTGGGACAACACAGACTCTTACCAGGATTACTTTGATTTGGATGACAAAGACGCAGACGTGCTACTGTGAGTATGCAGCTTTGGCTTCTAAACATTTGATCGCTTGACCGTATGTGCGCAACTTTTTTTTGCGTATGTACGTAACTTTTTAAAAATATATAAGCTTTATGAACCTTGGGTTAGGTGAACGGTCTTTTGGGCTGAGTGATTGTGTGTGTTGATCAGGTGTTTGAATTGTATTGGCGTGTTCTATGGAGCTAGGAGCTAGCATAGGAGCTAGGAGCTAGCATAACAAACACGCAGGTGTTTTTATGCAGGATTAATTTGTGGCATATTAAATATAAGCCTGGTTGTGTTGTGGCTAATAGAGTATATATATGTCTTGTGTTTATTTACTGTTGTAGTCATTCCCAGCTGAATATCAGGTCACCCCCGGCTCTCACAGCATCTTCCCTATCTGAATAGCTTCAACTCCCCACTAGTCCTTCACTTGCACTTTACTCATCCACAAATCTTTCATCCTCGCTCAAATTAATGGGGAAATTGTCGCTTTCTCGGTCCGAATCTCTCTCACTTCATGCGGCCATCATTGTAAACAATAGGGAACTTTGCGTATATGTTCAACTGACTACGTCACGCTACTTCCGGTAGGGGCAAGCCTTTTTTTTATCAGATACCAAAAGTTGCAATCTTTATCGTCGTTGTTCTATACTAAATCCTTTCAGCAAAAATATGGCAATATCGCGAAATGATCAAGTATGACACATAGAATAGATCTGCTATCCCCGTTTAAATAAAAAAAAGTCATTTCAGTAGGCCTTTAAATATATTGTCTTTGCAGTCTATTCAATGAATATAAGTTGAAAAGGATTCGTATTCTCCTTTTATTTACCATTTACACAACGTGACATCTTCACCAGTTTTGGGTTTTGTCGATTCTCCCTATATCAGAACCTGAGCCTGATACCTGCCATCAAGTGCTTCATTAAAGGCCAGAACAACTAATTGTTAAAATTGTTTTTTTCATCGAGTGCATTGCATGTATTTGGGTATGAATGAGACAAAGACAAATGAATGGCTGGTAACTCACCAGGTTAATATAATCCTCCTGATTGGACATGAGGAGAAAGCCACCATCGTCCAGGATGACACAGTCGACATGCTGGAACGTGCAGAAGTCTGTTATACGTAGGAAATAAAAGAGCGTAGCGTTGAAGTCTGTCGTTTTTGTTTCACCTTGTCGTTCCTCAAGCAGCCACAGATCTCATCTTTGCACTGAAAGGAGAACAAAAATGGCAAAATAGGATTCAATTGCTGCTGTCGAAAAAGTCAAAGTGCAGAAATACCGTCCTAGCATGAGGAGCGTGACTTACGTTCTCTCTGATGGTGGCGTTCATGAAGCTGTTCATCCAGTATGAGACGTTGAGTTTCACGCCGACAACTACACACCACACCACAGAGCAAAGCATGATCACTTCTTTTATTTGTTTTTATTTATAAATGGTTGCACTGCAAAAAGTGAAATCTAAGTAAGATGAAATATCTCAAATAAGGGTGATATTTGCTTATTTTCTGTCTAATGAGATAATTCTTCTCACTAAGCAGATTGTATGTTAGAGTGTTTTACTTGTTTTAAGTGTTTTGGTCCTAAATGATCTCAGTAAGATATTACAGCTTGTTGCTGAGATTTGATGACCTATATTGAGTAAAACATGCTTGAAACTAGAATATCAACTGTTGCAAAAAAAGCTGTATCATCAACACTCACGAGTATAAAACTACTTTTTTAAAGTAATAATTTCTAACTTCAAGCATGAAAAAAAAAATCATGATGTATGCATATCATTATGTCAAGATAATGGCACTAGCATTTACTTAATTTAAGAATATTTTTCAACATTTTGAGCAAAAAGGTCTCCTTAATTAAAAGAGATGACAGCCAAATGGACTTTTAATTTCAATGAAACAATAGAAAACACGTACTCATATAGTAGTACAGTTGGCACAGTACAGTAAACTGACAGTTGATATTTAAACATTTAACATGTGACATTTCTAACAATGTTGAACAGAAATAGTTCATGCACATTCAGAGAAATTCTTCAAAATTACAATTAAAAAACATGTTTTTAAATTGGATCATTTTAGTATTTTGTTTGATTTCTTTGATTAATCCATTCCATAATTTGATCGTCGGCGAAAAAAAATCCATAGATTAGCCGCACCTTTGTATAAGCCGCAGGGGTCAAATTTTAGGGAAACAAAGTAGCGGCTTATAGTCCGTATAATACGGTACCTTGAATATTTCCAAACAGTGTCATTTACAAGGCAATAAAACAGCTGATCAAACAAAACAGAAAAGTAATTGATGTCTTTATTTCTCCTTTACGAGATAAATAAGATTTTCTAATTGTTCAAATAAAGTGGTTAATCAGGATTCTTCTTCTGTGTACTTTGTAGACATTTTGAGTTTGAACATTTTGTTAAAGTGGATCACTTTACTACACTGTTTGATTAATCCATTCCATAATTTAACTTATAGTCTTGTAGGCTTATAGTCCGTAAAATACGGTAGTAACTTTTTTGAAGCAAATACAGTGACTGCTCATCCGTAGACTTTCATCATCGCATATAAGACATTCAGCTGGTATAACAAGTTCAAAACTAGTAAGAAGACGCAATTCATCCAGAATGTTGACACTGGGTTTCACTCCCACAGAGCAGAGTCAGATATACGTTTAGACCAGGGGTGTTATTAAACGTATGGCCCGTGGGCCACATCAGGCCTGCGAACAGGTTGATGAGTTTGCTAAGTATAAAAATGAGCCGAAATTTTTGAAAGAAAGAAACTGCTATTCTAAATGTGTCCACTAGATGTCGCAATAGCAATTATTTGTATCGTTGTAGATGATGCTACATATGTAAACAAAATAAACCACATGACGTTACTGCACCAGTCAAGGAAAATGAGAAAACTACATAAATAACATCCTGTAAATTGATTTTGATATACTTTTTTTATCTTGATAGATTGAAAATGTACACCGATGAGTTGACTGATGATCATTATCACATCATTTATTCAGAAAGAATAAGTAACAACAACTAAATGTAGAATACTATTAACCGCAACATGTAAGTGTAAAAAAACAACAACATTATGATTTGCACATTTTCAGAATGTATTTTTAAACAAAACAATCTGAAGTTGTCTTTATTTTGAAGTTATCGTGCCGTGATTTTACCAGTTCGGCCCACTTGGGAGTAGATTTTTCTCCGTGTGGCCCCCAGGTCTAAAATTACTTTGACACCATATCGCCATATTGGACTAAAAATACAAAAAGCCGTATATAAGTGTTATAATGAAGGCAACACATGATATACCGTATTTTTCGGAGTAAGAGTCGCACCGGAGGATAAGTCGCATCTGACGAAAATGCATAATAAAGAAGGAAAAAAACATGTATATGGCGCACTGGAGTATAAGTCGCATTTTTTGGGGAAATTTATTTGATAAAAGCCAACACCAAGAATAGACATTTGAAAGGCAATTTAAAATAAATAAAGAATAGTGAACAACAGGCTGAATAAGTGTACGTTATATGAGGAATAAATAACCAACTGAGAACGTGCCTGGTATGTTAACGTAATATATTATGGTAAGAGTCATTCAAATAACTATAACATATAGAACATGCTATACGTTTACCAAACAATCTGTCACTCCTAATCGCTAAATCCCATGAAATCTTATACGTCTAGTCTCTTACGTGAATGAGCTAAATAATATGATTTCATATTTTACGGTAATGTGTTAATAATTTCACACATAAGTCGCTCCTGAGTATAAGTCGCACCCCCGGCCAAACTATGAAAAAAACTGCGACTTATAGTCCGAAAAATACGGTAATATCCTTTACTTGTATCCTCTTTGTATATAATTTAGTTTTGCATATCTCATGACACATTATCTGTATGTAATGTTGGCAGCATTTCTGATAGTTGTTTGTGTGCCATGTTGTTCCAGACCACAGCAAACATTACTGAGCTTGCCAAAGATAATAATAATATGTTACGTTAACACACCAGGCACATTCTCAGTTGGGTATTTATGCCTCATATAAAGTACACTTATTCAGCCTGTTGTTCACTATTCTTTATTTATTTTAAATTGCCTTTCAAATGTCTATTCTTGGTGTTGGCTTTTATCAAATACATTTCCCCCAAAAATGCGACTTATACTCCAGTGTGACTTATATATGTTTTTTTCCTTCTTTATTATGCATTTTCGGACGGTGCGACTTATACTCCGGAGCGACTTATACTCCGAAAAATACGGTAAATGAGTGTTATAAATACCTACAAACGAAGAATAATGATGCAATATGTACATACAGCTAGCCTAAATAGCATGTTAGCATTGATTAGCTTGCAGTCATGCACTGACCAAATATGCCTGATTAGCACAAGTCAATAACATCAACAAAGCGCACCTTTGTGCATTCGCGCACAGCATAAAACTTTTGGTGGACAAAATGAGACCAAGAAGACGTGGGAGATTTCGCATGTAAACAAACTGTTGTGTTTGTTTGTATTTTCCCAACATCTTTTTCCATTTTCAATCCTTTCTTTAAAAAATGCTCCAGGGAGCATTTTCAGAATGTGCTTCTACTATTTTTAAACAAAGAAAACAATCTGAAGTTGTCTTCATTTTTAAGTTATCGTGCGGTGATTTTACCAGTCCGGCCCACTTGGTAGTAGATTTTTCTCCGTGTGCCCCCCCCCCCCCCCCCCCCCCACGCACGCACAATCATGTGTGCTTACGGACTGTATCCCTTGCAGACTGTATTGATATATAATGATATATAATGTAGGAACCAGAATATTAATAACAGAAAGAAACAACCCTTTTGTGTGAATGAGTGTAAATGGGGGAGGGAGGTTTTTTGGGTTGGTGCACTAATTGTAAGTGTATCTTGTGTTTTTTATGTTGATTTAATAAAAAAAAAAAAAAAAAAACGATACCGATAATAAAAAAAAAACAATACCGATAATTTCTGATATTACATTTTAAAGCATTTATCGGCCGATAATATCAGCAGGCCGATATTATCGGACATCTCTAATGTGTACCCCTTTCAGATATCGCATTTAGTTCCCACTAAAACAGTGGTTCTTAACTTGGGTTCGATGGAACCCTAGGGGTTCAGTGAGTCGGCCTCAGGGGTTCGGCGGAGGTCAAGACACACCCGACTCATCGTGTAAATACAAACTTCTTCCTATCGGCGTATTGCGGATACGGCAACAGCAGAAGTCAGACTGATTTGCAGGTGTGTAATTTGTTGTTTGAACAAGGTGATGTTCATGCACGCTTCATTTTGTGCACCAGTAAAAAAACATGGTAACACTTTAGTATGGGGAACATCTTCACCATTAATTAGTTGCTTATTAACATGAAAATTAGTAACATATTGGCTCTTAACTATTCATTATTTCGTACTTATTAATGCCTTATTCGGCATGGCCTTATTATAACCCTAACCCTCTAACCCTGGCCCTAACCTCAAACCTAACCCGAACCCTAACCCTAACCAAATAACTCTAAATTAAGTCTTTGTTACTTCGAATATGTTCCCTTAGTGTCCCAAAAACTCTAAATTAGAAATATGTTCCCCATACTAAAGTGTTACCAAAAACATATAACTTTGTCTTGAATTTGAAAAAAAAACATCATTTTATTTTTCACTAAAGAAGGGTTCGGTGAATGCGCATATGAAACTGTTGGGGTTCGGTACCTCCAACGAGGTTAAGAACCACTGCACTAAAACATTCACATGTTGCACAATGAGATGTAAACATGGGATCATGTGTACATTCCTGTAACTTTCTGTTTGTAAAATATACCTTTATTAGTACTTCTTTAATATAATGACATCATTTTATGATTACGGTTCGGGTTCGGTGAATGCGCATATGAAACTGGTGGGGTTCGGTACCTCCACCGAGGTTAAGAACCACTGCACTAAAACATTCACATGTTGCACAATGAGATGTAAACATGGGATCATGTGTACATTCCTGTAACTTTCTGTTTGTAAAATATACCTTTATTAGTACTTCTTTAATATAATAACATCATTTTATGATTACGGTTCGGGTTCGGTGAATGCGCATATGAAACTGGTGGGGTTCGGTACCTCCAACAAGGTTAAGAACCACTGCCTTAGTGGCAATCAGCCGGTCCAGGTGGCACTAGTGACACTGACCTGCTGGCTTAAGTGTGACTTCATCCACAGTGAGTTCCACGGCCTTGCTGACAAGAATACCGGACTCCGACAAACCCTCCCGGCCGTCCGCTGCAACTGCGGAAGGACACACAGTAGAACTGTAACTGGACTCATGGCACATTTGGCCTGAATCCCGTTGCAGCTGTCAAAGCTGGCGGCATTACAGAACCATTGCGGTCCATTGTCGGGACATTCCGAACATTTTTAGCCGCTTGTAATTGAGTTTGATCTGACTGGGGGGCCGTGAAGCCGGCCCACGTGTTAATCCATTGTTTGCCTCCCCTGATGTCTGCTGGAGAGATTAGTGGAGATAAGCAAGAGAGGAAGCAGGACTAAGGGTGAGGATGAGTGCTGACAGACGCACTGTAAGCAGGGAGAAGGAGAAGGAGAAGGATAAAGAGTGTGATGTCATACGAGTGCAGAGGCTCGGGATGACATCCACAGGCAGAGAGTGAGGTGGGCTCCAGGCCAGACCACACCGGCGAGGCTCAGCCACCAAAGTGCATAAACAGGCGCATGCAGGGTATTAAAGTTCTTACTGTTAAAAGACGGCGCGGTGAAAATGTACATCTCGTTGTCCAGGGATCTTTTGTAGAAGCTGGACTCGTATGTCTCGGGGTTCTCCATCCACTCTTCCCCAGCGCTAAAAAAACGATAGCATGGTCAGAGTAATCCAAATTGGTACTTGAAGTTATTACCACAGTGTTCAAAACCCAAAAGCAGTGAAGTTGGCACGTTGTGTAAATGGTACATAAAAAGAGAATACAATGGTTTGCAAATCCTTTTCAACTTATATTCAATTGAATAGACTGCAAAGACAAGATACTTAAAGGCCTACTGAAAGCCACTACTACCGACCACGCAGTCTGATAGTTTATATATCAATGATGAAATCTTAACATTATAACACATGCCAATACGGCCGGGTTAACTTATAAAGTGACATTTTAAATTTGCCGCTAAACTTCCGGTTCGAAACGCCTCTGAGGATGACGTATGCGCGTGACGTAGACCGGGGAACACGGGTATGCCTTCCACATTGAAGCCAATACGAAAAAGCTCTGTTTTCATATCATAATTCCACAGTATTCTGGACATCTGTGTTCGTGAATCTGTTTCAATCATGTTCATTGCATTATGGAGAAGGAAGCTGAGCAAGCAAAGAAGAAAGTTGTCGGTGCGAAATGGACATATTTTTCGAACGTAGTCAGCAACAACAGTACACAGCCGGCGCTTCTTTGTTTACATTCCCGGAAGATGCAGTCAAGATGGAAGAACTCGGATAACAGAGACTCTAACCAGGAGGACTTTTGACTTCGATACACAGACGCCTGTAGAGAACTGGGACAACACAGACTCTTACCAGGATTACTTTGATTTGGATGACAAAGACGCAGACGTGCTACTGTGAGTATGCAGCTTTGGCTTCTAAACATTTGATCGCTTGACCGTATGTGCGCAACTTTTTTTTGCGTATGTACGTAACTTTTTTAAAATATATAAGCTTTATGAACCTTGGGTTAGGTGAACGGTCTTTTGGGCTGAGTGATTGTGTGTGTTGATCAGGTGTTTGAATTGTATTGGCGTGTTCTATGGAGCTAGGAGCTAGCATAGGAGCTAGGAGCTAGCATAACAAACACGCAGGTGTTTTTATGCAGGATTAATTTGTGGCATATTAAATATAAGCCTGGTTGTGTTGTGGCTAATAGAGTATATATATGTCTTGTGTTTATTTACTGTTGTAGTCATTCCCAGCTGAATATCAGGTCACCCCCGGCTCTCACAGCATCTTCCCTATCTGAATAGCTTCAACTCCCCACTAGTCCTTCACTTGCACTTTACTCATCCACAAATCTTTCATCCTCGCTCAAATTAATGGGGAAATTGTCGCTTTCTCGGTCCGAATCTCTCTCACTTCATGCGGCCATCATTGTAAACAATAGGGAACTTTGCGTATATGTTCAACTGACTACGTCACGCTACTTCCGGTAGGGGCAAGCCTTTTTTTTATCAGATACCAAAAGTTGCAATCTTTATCGTCGTTGTTCTATACTAAATCCTTTCAGCAAAAATATGGCAATATCGCGAAATGATCAAGTATGACACATAGAATAGATCTGCTATCCCCGTTTGAATAAAAAAAATTCATTTCAGTAGGCCTTTAATATGGGAACTGATCAACTTTTTTTTTTTGGCAAATAAAATGTTTATCAGTTTGAACATCAAATATGTATATATTCAACTGAATATGGGTTGAAAATGATTTGCAAATCATTGTATTCCATTTATATTTACATCTAACACAATTTCCCAAATCATATGAAAACAGGGTTTGTATATATCAATATAACTTACCTGTTTATGGAATGACTTTCATAATTTCTTGTTTAGGAAACATGTAGACGGGTGTGCATGTTTTTTAAGGTTTACTGTGTGGGTAGTTTTACTTCATTTTAGTTTAGTTTATTTTTAGTTGTAAACCTTGAAACCATTATGGAATCGCCAGACTTGGAGGATGTTCATTCGGTTGTTTAATTTTGTAGAAAAAACAGACACTAAAATAAATATTGAATATAAATTGTTGTAGTCAGTAACAGTTGCATTTTTAGATCAAGGTCAAATATGGAATCCCTCAATTCTGAGGATAACATTATTTATTCACCCTGTACATTTTAATTTCCAAAACTAACACCTGCAACAGATTAAATATGTATAATTAGTCCGCAGTTAAAAAAAGAGTGTTACATAGTACTTTATTGATTCCTTCAGGAGAGTTCCCTCAGGAACATTTTAAATTCACACCTTGGAAAGCTGTTGCACCAGGTGGATTGACATGAATCATGGCTCCTACACGAGATATGTCAATTTAAGTGGACCCCGACTTAAACAAGTTGAAAAACGTATTCGGGTGTTACCATTTAGTGGTCAATTGTACGGAATATGTACTTCACTGTGCAACCTACTAATAAAAGTCTCAATCAATCAATCAATCAATCAACCAAAGGAGAGGATTATCAAACTTCTTCCAGAAGTGTACAGCTCCACTAATGGACATTGGAGTGTTACTTTCAAAGGCAAAATTAATGTGCGAATACACATTTCTAAATACACGATTTCTTGTAACATACTTTGGAAAATCAAAACATAAAACGTTTTGTTTTATGAATATAAATCTATCTGTGATAGTAATCTGGGTTCATTGTGTATGAAATTAACATAATTAATCATTGACATACACTCGAAATAATCACACAAACACACGGCATAGACGCTCGATATATTGGCGTGACTATCACGGACGTATGCAAATTGAATAATTTTAATTATTACGAGAAATACAAAATAGCTTTTGCAAGAGCATGGAATATTTAAAAAGTAATATTAAAACCAATTTGAATGCGAGTAATGTAAAATATGCAACTAAAAGCAGCGACAAGAAACAAGCTTAAAAAATAAAGAAATTGAAAATTGTTAGCGTGGGTACCCAACTTTGATTCAATCAAAGTACACATTTTCTTTAGTGACTAAAACAAGAGGTTAACGCATCGATAGAAAATTATTCACTTACCGGCAAAACTATCCGTTGATTAATAAAATCCCATTATTTTCCTTATTTCCGTCCGTGACGAACGCTCGGCATAAACTTACCGGTAACACCAAATCGTCAACATGTTCTATTTATACCCTAAGCAAGGCGGATGAATATCGTTTATCGCGCCGCGTGTTTACATGAATTATACGTTCGTGATGCGTTACACAATTCTCTCCGTGTGAAACAATTCCCTCTTATAAAGGCATAATTCAGAAAAGATGTTATTGTAAAATAGGTTGTTTATTTCTTATATAAATTATCAAACGATTAGAACTATTTCGCGCGCGGATGTTTTGTGTAAAACTGTTGTTGTGGGGTAGTTTGAAAATAGAAATTGGTTACACAAAATAATTACGAACGTATGCGTTTTTCACCACCGGTTTTGATGAACTTTGCAATTTCGGTGGATGCTACAGAAATACTTCTGTATGTATTCATATTTCATCAACAGAATATGAATTGTTAATAAACTGACCAATTCATTTAAGCTGTATTTTTCTTGCATAAACGGGATTTGGGGGTAAAAAGTAACGCTATGAATCGCGTTTTTCCAAGTTTTTGGGGCATTTTTATGCTATTTCCAAGCATCTCCTTTTTATTATCGTTGATTTTAAATGGTCAAACAAATGTATATTATATATGCATGCCCTAGTGAACAAACAAAAAAGTCATATTTATTTTGATTGTTACATTTTGAAGTACATCTGTGCAGGTGGGTGCGAATGTACCCATTACCTGAGCTGTACACTGAAGGTAAATCATTAAGCAAAATTGCAAAATATGTTGATTGTTCACAGTCAGCTGTGTCTACCATCTGGACCAAGTACAAACAACATGGGCAGGTTGTAAAAGGCAAGTATTTCCATAGACCAAGGAACACAACCAAACATCGACAGAGAATACTTAAAGCAATACGTCTTGAAAACAGAGAATGCACAGCAAAACAAATGAAGAACAAATGGGCAAAAACTATGAACAGTGATTGCACTGTAAGAAACCGCATAAAAAGAAATGGGATGTAAATACAGATAATCTGAAGAAAAACTGTCATTAACAGCAAAACAGAAAAAGACAAGGTTCCAATGGGCTCAGGGAAGGCAATCCCGGCCTATGGATGACTGGATGAAAGTCATATTCAGTAATGAATTGCAAATCTGCATTAGACAAAGTGATGAACTGGAACTTTTGTTTGCTGCCGTTCCAATGACAATTATGAAGACGACTGCCTGAAGAAAACATGCACATTTCCACGGTCATGGATGATACGGGGCTGCAGGTGAGGCAATGGCACTGGAGAGATGGCTGTCATTAACTTTTTTTTACATATACACATTTACTTTTGACATTTTGGAGACTTGTTTAAATCCATCAAAAGAAAGGATGCTTGGGGATGATGGTTTTTCTAGATAATAACGCATCTTGCCATTGATTGATTGATTGATTGAAACTTTTATGAGTAGATTGCACAGTTCAGTACATATTCCGTACAATTGACCAATAAATGGTAAAACCTGAATAAGTTTTTCAACTTGTTTAAGTCGGGGTCCACGGTAGGTCCATAGAACAAAAACTCTACAAACGTTCATTAAACAAAGACGCATAAGGTCAATGTCATGGACTGCAAATAGTCCGGCTCGCAATCCAATTGAAAATTGTTGATGGAAATTGAAGAAAATGGTCCATGACAAGACTCTAACCTGCAAAGCTGATCTGACAAGAGAAATCAGAGAAAGTTGGTGCAAGAGAGTTTGTCACTGGCTGAGTACAAGCCTCGGAGACTGTCAGATGTTATAAAACCCAGATGCTTTTGTTTAGTTTTTCATGATTCCATGTTTTTTGTTCTTCAGAAATGAATGATTCCATAATGTCCCACTCTGCTTGATCTAAAAATGAAGCTGTTACTGACCCCCACTATGTATTCTCTTGATGTATTTTACTGTCTCTTAAAACCAGAAAGTTGACAATTAAAATGACTACAGTTTGGTGTAAAACTAAACTGAATGAACATTTTCCAAGACTGGTTATACCATCAGTTTTGCCAGGTTTTTTTCATATACAGTGCACTGCAAAAACTGAAATCTAAGTAAGATGAAATATCTCAAATAAGGGTGATATTTGCTTATTTTCTGTCTGGTAAGATAATTCTTCTCACTAAGCAGATTTTATGTTCGAGTGTTTTACTTGTTTTAAGGGTTTTGGTCCTAAATGATCTCAGTAAGATATTACAGCTTGTTGCTGAGATTTGATGACCTATATTGAGTAAAACATGCTTGAAACTAGAATATCAACTGTTGCAAAGCTGTGTCATCAACACTCACGAGTATAAAAGTACTTTTCTTATTTCAAGCATGAAAATAAAATCATGACTTTGACACAATTGTGTCTCATAATTAAAACAGATGACAGCCAAATGGACTTTGCTGTCTTATTTTCAATGAAACAATAGAAAATAGGTACTCATATAGTAGTACAGTTGGCACAGTACAGTAAACTGACAGTTAATATTTAAACGTTTAACATGTGACATTTCTAACAATTTTGAACAGAAATACTTCATGCAAATTCAGATAAATTCTTCAAAATTACAATGAAAAAAATTTTGGCCGGGGGCCGGGCTGTATATATGCGCACTAATTGCCTGAAAGAGCACGCACTTGGCGCGATGATGTCATGTTATCGATGGAAAAATGCATTTTTAGACCATATGATTTGCCTGAGCGGCTAGGAGACCCCGAGAGTAACAAGCGGTTGCCTTGTTGCCTTTCCATTAAGAACAATAAACTAGTTTTTAGTATAAGCTTGCTGGTTTCAAGAAATGTAATGCCGAGCGCATATCATTATGTCAAGATAATGGCACTTGCATTTACTTCATTTAAGAATATTTTTCAACATATTGAGCAAAAAGGTCTCATCTTTTTTTTCTACCAAGAAATAGTCATGGTGGAAGAGGAAGGGGTCCGCTCAAAACTGTTCCTACAAGGTTGGGAGCATGGAATTGTCCAAAATGTTTTGATATCCTGGATTATTCAAAGTTCCTTTCACTGGAACTAAAGGGCCAAGCCCAACTCCTGAAAAAACACCCCACACCATAATTCCTCCTCCACCAAATTTCACACTCGGCACAATGCAGTCCAAAATGTAGCGTTCTCCTGGCAACCTCCAAACCCAGACTGGTCCATCAGATTGCCAGATGAAAAAGCGTGATTCATGGAACTAAGGGTTCAAGCCCAACTCCTGGAAAACCAACCCCACACCATAATTCCTCCTCCACCAAATTTCACACTCGGCACAATGCAGTCCAAAATGTAGCGTTCTCCTGGCAACCTCCAAACCCAGACTGGTCCATCAGATTGCCAGATGAAAAAGCGTGATTCATGGAACTAAGGGTTCAAGCCCAACTCCTGGAAAACCAACCCCACACCATAATTCCTCCTCCACCAAATTTCACACTCGGCACAATGCAGTCCAAAATGTAGCGTTCTCCTGGCAACCTCCAAACCCAGACTCGTCCATCAGATTGCCAGATGAAAAAGCGTGATTCATGGAACTAAGGGTTCAAGCCCAACTCCTGAAAAACCGACCTCACACCATAATTCCTCCTCCACCAAATTTCACACTCGGCACAATGCAGTCCAAAATGTAGCGTTCTCCTGGCAACCTCCAAACCCAGACTGGTCCATCAGATTGCCAGATGAAAAAGCGTGATTCATGGAACTAAGGGTTCAAGCCCAACTCCTGAAAAACCAACCCCACACCATAATTCCTCCTCCACCAAATTTCACACTCGGCACAATGCAGTCCAAAATGTAGCGTTCTCCTGGCAACCTCCAAACCCAGACTGGTCCATCAGATTGCCAGATGAAAAAGCGTGATTCATGGAACTAAGGGTTCAAGCCCAACTCCCGAAAAACCAACCCCACACCATAATTCCTCCTCCACCAAATTTCACACTCGGCACAATGCAGTCCAAAATGTAGCGTTCTCCTGGCAACCTCCAAACCCAGACTGGTCCATCAGATTGCCAGATGAAAAAGCGTGATTCATGGAACTAAGGGTTCAAGCCCAACTCCTGAAAAACCAACCCCACACCATAATTCCTCCTCCACCAAATTTCACACTCGGCACAATGCAGTCCAAAATGTAGCGTTCTCCTGGCAACCTCCAAACCCAGACTCGTCCATCAGATTGCCAGATGAAAAAGCGTGATTCATGGAACTAAGGGTTCAAGCCCAACTCCTGAAAAACCAACCCCACACCATAATTCCTCCTCCACCAAATGTCACACTCGGCACAATGCAGTCCAAAATGTAGCATTCTCCTGGCAAACTCCAAACCCAGACTCGTCCTTCAGATTGCCAGATGAAAAAGCGTGATTCATGGAACTAAGGGTTCAAGCCCAACTCCTGAAAAACCAACCCCACACCATAATTCCTCCTCCACCAAATTTCACACTCGGCACAATGCAGTCCAAAATGTAGCGTTCTCCTGGCAAACTCCAAACCCAGACTCGTCCTTCAGATTGCCAGATGAAAAAGCGTGATTCATGGAACTAAGGGTTCAAGCCCAACTCCTGAAAAACCAACCCCACACCATAATTCCTCCTCCACCAAATTTCACACTCGGCACAATGCAGTCTAAAATGTAGCGTTCTCCTGGCAACCTCCAAACCCAGACTCGTCCATCAGATTGCCAGATGAAAAAGCGTGATTCATGGAACTAAGGGTTCAAGCCCAACTCCTGAAAAACCAACCCCACACCATAATTCCTCCTCCACCAAATTTCACACTCGGCACAATGCAGTCCAAAATGTAGCGTTCTCCTGGCAACCTCCAAACCCAGACTGGTCCATCAGATTGCCAGATGAAAAAGCGTGATTCATGGAACTAAGGGTTCAAGCCCAACTCCTGAAAAACCAACCCCACACCATAATTCCTCCTCCACCAAATTTCACACTCGGCACAATGCAGTCCAAAATGTAGCGTTCTCCTGGCAACCTCCAAACCCAGACTGGTCCATCAGATTGCCAGATGAAAAAGCGTGATTCATGGAACTAAGGGTTCAAGCCCAACTCCTGGAAAACCAACCCCACACCATAATTCCTCCTCCACCAAATTTCACACTCGGCACAATGCAGTCCAAAATGTAGCGTTCTCCTGGCAACCTCCAAACCCAGACTCGTCCATCAGATTGCCAGATGAAAAAGCGTGATTCATGGAACTAAGGGTTCAAGCCCAACTCCTGAAAAACCAACCCCACACCATAATTCCTCCTTCACCAAATTTCACACTCGGCACAATGCAGTCCAAAATGTAGCGTTCTGCTGGCAACCTCCAAACCCAGACTCGTCCATCAGATTGCCAGATGAAAAAGCGTGATTCATGGAACTAAGGGTTCAAGCCCAACTCCTGAAAAACCAACCCCACACCATAATTCCTCCTCCACCAAATTTCACACTCGGCACAATGCAGTCCAAAATGTAGCGTTCTCCTGGCAAACTCCAAACCCAGACTCGTCCTTCAGATTGCCAGATGAAAAAGCGTGATTCATGGAACTAAGGGTTCAAGCCCAACTCCTGAAAAACCAACCCCACACCATAATTCCTCCTCCACCAAATTTCACACTCGGCACAATGCAGTCCAAAATGTAGCGTTCTCCTGGCAAACTCCAAACCCAGACTCGTCCTTCAGATTGCCAGATGAAAAAGCGTGATTCATGGAACTAAGGGTTCAAGCCCAACTCCTGAAAAACCAACCCCACACCATAATTCCTCCTCCACCAAATTTCACACTCGGCACAATGCAGTCTAAAATGTAGCGTTCTCCTGGCAACCTCCAAACCCAGACTCGTCCATCAGATTGCCAGATGAAAAAGCGTGATTCATGGAACTAAGGGTTCAAGCCCAACTCCTGAAAAACCAACCCCACACCATAATTCCTCCTCCACCAAATTTCACACTCGGCACAATGCAGTCCAAAATGTAGCGTTCTCCTGGCAACCTCCAAACCCAGACTCGTCCATCAGATTGCCAGATGAAAAAGCGTGATTCATGGAACTAAGGGTTCAAGCCCAACTCCTGAAAAACCAACCCCACACCATAATTCCTCCTCCACCAAATTTCACACTCTGCACAATGCAGTCCAAAATGTAGCGTTCTCCTGGCAACCTCCAAACCCAGACTCGTCCATCAGATTGCCAGATGAAAAAGCGTGATACGTGGAACTAAGGGGCCAAGCCCAACTCCTGAAAAACGACCCCACACCATAATTCCTCCACCACCAAATTTCACACTCATTTACAATGCAGTCCAAAATGTAGCGTTCTCCTGGCAACCTCCAAACTCAGACTCGTCCATCAGATCGCCAGATGAAAAAGCGTGATTCATGGAACTAAGGGGCCAAACCCAACTCCTGAAAAACCAACCCCACACCATAATTCCTCCTCCACCAAATTTCACACTCTGCACAATGCAGTCCAAAATGTAGCGTTCTCCTGGCAACCTCCAAACCCAGACTCGTCCATCAGATTGCCAGATGAAAAAGCGTGATTCATGGAACTAAGGGGCCAAACCCAACTCCTGAAAAACGACCCCACACCATAATTCCTCCACCACCAAATGTCACGCTCATTTACAATGCAGTCCAAAATGTAACATTCTCCTGGCAAACTCCAAACCCAGACTGGTCCATCAGATTGCCAGATGGAAAAGCGTGATTCATCACTCCAGAGAAGGCGTCGCCACCGCTCTAGAGTCCAGTGGCGACATTTTTTACACCACTGCATCCCACACTTTGCATTGGACTTGGTGATGTATGGCTTAGATGCAGCTGCTCGGCCATGGAAACCCATTCCATGAAGCTCTCTGCGTACTGTATGTGGGCTAATTGGAAGGTCACATTGATTTTGAACCTCTTTGCACTATGCGCTTCAGCATCCGCTGACCCCTCTGTCAGTTTACGGCTGAGTTGCTGTTGTTCCAAAACACTTCCATTTTCTTCTAATAAAGTTGACTTTGGAATATTTAGGAGCGAGGAAATTTCACGACTGGATTTGTTACACAGGTGGCATCCTATGACAGTTCCACGCTGGAAATCACTGAGAGCGGCCCAGTCTTTCACAAATGTTTGTAGAAACAGTCTCCATGCCTAAGTGCTTGATTTTATTCACCTGTGGTTAGGACACCTGATTCTCATCATTTGGATGGGTGGCCAAATACTTTTGGCAATATAGTGTATTTTATTGTGTGTTTATTAGCATAAAATACCATGAAATAGTTATTTCAAAAATGGTTGAAGAGATGATAACTTGTTATAAAGATATCCCCTCTCAACAACAGTAGTGGCCCATTAAAAAAAATATGCCGGTGGGATTATTTGATGTAAATATATGAATAAACTGAAAATGATGCACCTTTTGTATTTATAAATGTTGTCCACCGAGTACGGATAAACAATCTGGAAAAATCAGGAAGTGCTTGTTATGTTGGATTTGTGGACTGAGCCATGTACTCCATGGACCTAATCCTGCGCGTTTAGGAGAAAAAAACCCAGTGGGGCAGGCGTGAAAAGCAGCCAACCTAAAAATATCACAGTCTGTTTCAATTTCACAGCACATATTTGCATGCCGAGATAATTGGTCGAAGCTCGCGTGCTGCTTTCACAGTGCCAGAAGTCGAGGAAGAAGAAAGTAGAGATGATACCTTCTTGGGAAGACTCTTGTGATCCCTCCATCTGTGGCCACAAACCTGGCCAGGGTCCCGTTCCTGAGAGGATGGAAAAACACAGTCAAGTATCGCCGTGGACCAAGCTGACAAATAGTAAATCTGCGAGTCGCAGCTGGGGAAGAAGAGACCCTCTCAACTTTTCACTACCAAAGTCCCTTGACAATTTTACAGGGGGGTGGGGGGGCCTAGGAACTTGCTAACTGCTTATCCTGGTCAGGTCCACAGGTGTGCTGGAGCCGGTCCCATGATTCCCATCTGACTTTGGTGTTGTGGTGCCAGAGGTGGGTAGAGTAGCCAGAAATTGTACTCAAGTCAGAGTACTGTTACTTTAGAGATTTATTACTCAAGTAAAAGTAAGGAGTTGTCACCCAAATATTTACTTGAGTAAAAGTAAAAAGTATGTTGTGAAAAAATCTACTCAAGTACTGAGTAACTGATGAGTAACCTGTTTGTTTAATGATGACGGCAACAAATAATGCACAAAAACATAAAAATAGCAATGAGCAAATTCAGAGCCAGGAATATCTCTTAAGGAACTAAAACAATAACATATATTAAATAATAATACATTAACATAAAAAAAATTAAGGCAAATTGAGCCACAATAACTTGAAAGCACCATAGGCTCAGTAGGCAGAGATTACAAAGGAAAATAACAAGTTAGCCTTAAAGCAAACCATAAACTGATAGGTGTGGGCTGCACCTGAGAACACACTGATTGGTGTTTCTATGTATGCGTGAGTGTGTGTGTGTGTGTGTGTGTGTGTGTGTGTGTGTGTGTCTATGAGGCTGCAGTGCGTTAATAAATGTCCCCACACGATGTACATTTGACAGTGATTCATAGCAGGGAAGCTAACATCAGCCTACGGTGACAGCCAAAATATCTACTAACGTTACTTACCGCCATGTGCTTCCTCAAATTTGACGTTGAGTTCATGTAAGCTTAAGCTTTTTGTTGTTTTGCCGCTGAAACTTTATGTCATGTGACCGCCTGGCTCTGTTTGATTGGTGAAACGGAGTCAAATGTCACCAGTGATTGCATTTGATTGGTGAAACGGAGTCAAACGTCACCAGTGACTGTATTTGATTGGTGAAACGGAGTCTAATGTCACCAGTGACTGTATTTGATTGGTGAAACGGAGTCAAACGTCACCAGTGACTATTTGATTGGTGAAACGGAGTCAAACGTCACCAGTGACTGTATTTGATTGGTGAAACGGAGTCTAATGTCACCAGTGACTGTATTTGATTGGTGAAACGGAGTCAAACGTCACCAGTGACTGTATTTGATTGGTGAAACGGAGTCAAACGTCACCAGTGACTGTATTTGATTGGTGAAACGGAGTCAAACGTCACCAGTGACTGTATTTGATTGGTGAAACGGAGTCAAACGTCACCAGTGACTGTATTTGATTGGTGAAACAGAGTCAAACGTCACCAGTGACTGCATTTGATTAGTGAAACGGAGTCAAACGTCACCAGTGACTGTATTTGATTGGTGAAACGGAGTCAAACGTCACCAGTGACTGTATTTGATTGGTGAAACGGAGTCTAATGTCACCAGTGACTGTATTTGATTGGTGAAACGGAGTCTAATGTCACCAGTGACTGTATTTGATTGGTGAAACGGAGTCAAACGTCACCAGTGACTGTATTTGATTGGTGAAACGGAGTCTAATGTCACCAGTGACTGTATTTGATTGGTGAAACAGAGTCAAACGTCACCAGTGACTGCATTTGATTGGTGAAACGGAGTCAAACGTCACCAGTGACTGTATTTGATTGGTGAAACAGAGTCAAACGTCACCAGTGACTGTATTTGATTGGTGAAATGGAGTCAAACGTCACCAGTGACTGTATTTGATTGGTGAAACGGAGTCTAATGTCACCAGTGACTGTATTTGATTGGTGAAACGGAGTCAAACGTCACCAGTGACTGTATTTGATTGGTGAAACGGAGTCTAATGTCACCAGTGACTGTATTTGATTGGTGAAACGGAGTCAAACGTCACCAGTGACTGTATTTGATTGGTGAAACGGAGTCTAATGTCACCAGTGACTGTATTTGATTGGTGAAACGGAGTCTAATGTCACCAGTGACTGTATTTGATTGGTGAAACGGAGTCAAATGTCACCAGTGATTGCATTTGATTGGTGAAACGGAGTCTAACATCACCAGTGACTGTATTTGATTGGTGAAACGGAGTCAAACGTCACCAGTGACTGTATTTGATTGGTGAAACGGAGTCAAACGTCACCAGTGACTGCATTTGATTGGTGAAACGGAGTCTAATGTCACCAGTGACTGTGTTTGATTGGTGAAACGGAGTCTAATGTCACCAGTGACTGTATTTGATTGGTGAAACGGAGTCAAACGTCACCAGTGACTGTATTTGATTGGTGAAACGGAGTCAAACGTCACCAGTGACTGTATTTGATTGGTGAAACGGAGTCTAATGTCACCAGTGACTGTGTTTGATTGGTGAAACGGAGTCTAATGTCACCAGTGACTGTATTTGATTGGTGAAACGGAGTCAAACGTCACCAGTGACTGTATTTGATTGGTGAAACGGAGTCAAACGTCACCAGTGACTGTATTTGATTGGTGAAACGGAGTCAAACGTCACCAGTGACTGTATTTGATTGGTGAAACGGAGTCAAACGTCACCAGTGACTGTATTTGATTGGTGAAACAGAGTCAAACGTCACCAGTGACTGTATTTGATTGGTGAAACGGAGTCTAATGTCACCAGTGACTGCATTTGATTGGTGAAACGGAGTCAAACGTCACCAGTGACTGTATTTGATTGGTGAAACGGAGTCTAATGTCACCAGTGACTGTATTTGATTGGTGAAACGGAGTCTAATGTCACCAGTGACTGCATTTGATTGGTGAAACGGAGTCAAACGTCACCAGTGACTGTATTTGATTGGTGAAACGGAGTCAAACGTCACCAGTGACTGTATTTGATTGGTGAAACGGAGTCTAATGTCACCAGTGACTGTATTTGATTGGTGAAACGGAGTCTAACGTCACCAGTGACTGTATTTGATTGGTGAAACGGAGTCAAACGTCACCAGTGACTGTATTTGATTGGTGAAACAGAGTCAAACGTCACCAGTGACTGTATTTGATTGGTGAAACAGAGTCAAACGTCACCAGTGACTGCATTTGATTGGTGAAACGGAGTCAAACGTCACCAGTGACTGTATTTGATTGGTGAAACAGAGTCAAACGTCACCAGTGACTGTATTTGATTGGTGAAACGCAGGCATGCGATAGATCCTACTTTGAAGGTCTGTCTGACAAACCAAAACAAACAAAGCGTGCATTAACAGATGGATAAAAATCAGTAGCGAGTAGCGAGCTGAATGTAGATAAATAGAGCGGAGTAAAAGTAGCGTTTCTTCACTATAAATATACGCGAGTAAAAGTAAAAGTATGTTGCATTAAAACTATTCTTAGAAGTACAATTTATCCCAAAAGTTACTCAAGTAGATGTAACGGAGTAAATATAGCGTGTTACTACCCACCTCTGTGTGGTGCACTCCGGACCGGTCGCCAGTCAATCACAGGACACTTGCAGGGATGTTTATTCCATAAAGCAATCCAAATATTACAAACATTTCTAGCGGCTTTAATAATGTGACCGCCTGCAATGTAGCAATGTTTGGCATGTGTGTAAATGTCGCCGCAGGATTTTCCCCTCCTTTTTTTATTTCTTGGATGGGTTTGTACACATGCTGGGACCTTACGCAGGCATAAGAACCTCAAGCTGGTGGAAACTGGTCCAATTTGAACCTGATATAGTATTTAGCATTTTGTACGCATTCCTACTTAACCATCAACGGGAGGAAACATAGCTTGAAATATGGAACATTTTTACACATCATCTGAAAGGGACATTTAATAAGCAATAAGCACTAGGGTTGTACGGTATACCGATACTAGTATAGTATCACGATACTAATAAATCAAACATGGTACTATACGCTGTTTGAAAAGTACCGGTTCACCATACTATTTTTTTTTACAGACATGACGGCGAGTTGTGTGTCACGTCGTGACATTGTTGGTTTTGCGAGCAGTGGAGCATGTTTGGCAGCGCACACACACAGAGTACTTACAAGTAGACCACAGTGTGTAGACCAGGGGTCACCAACCTTTTTGAAACCAAGAGCTACTTCTTGGGAAATGATTAATGCGAAGGGCTACCAGTTTGATACACACTTAAATAAATTGCCAGAAATAGCCAATTTGCTCAATTTACCTTTAACTCTATGTTATTATTAATAATTAATGATATTTACACTTAATTGAACGGTTTAAAAGAGGAGAAAACACGAAAAAAATGACAATTAAATTTTGAAACATAGTTTATCTTCAATTTTGACTCTTTAAAATTCAAAATTCAACCGAAAAAAAGAAGAGAAAAACTAGCTAATTCGAATCTTTTTGAAAAAATTAAAAAAAGAATTTATGGAACATCATTAGTAATTTTTCCTGATTAAGATTAATTTTAGGATTTTGATGACATGTTTTAAATAGGTTAAAATCAAATCTACACTTTGTTAGAATATATAACAAATTGGACCAAACTATATTTCTAACAAAGACAAATCATTATTTCTTCTAGATTTTCCAGAACAAAAATTTTAAAAGAAATTCAAAAGACTTTGAAATAAGATATACATTTGATTCTACAGATTCTCTGGATTTGCCAGAATAATTTTTTTGAATTTTAATCATGATAAGTTTGAAGAAATATTTCACAAATATTCTTCTTCGAAAAACAGAAGCTAAAATGAAGAATTAAATTAAAATTTAGTGATTATTCTTTACAATAAAAACAATAAATTTACTTGAACATTGATTTAAATTGTCAGGAAAGAAGAGGAAGGAATTTAAAAGGTAAAAAGGTATATGTGTTTAAAAATCCTAAAGTCCTTTTTAAGGTTGTATTTTTTCTCTAAAATTGTCTTTCTGAAAGTTATAAGAAGCAAAGTAAAAAAATTAATGAATTTATTTAAACAAGTGAAGACCAAGTCTTTAAAATATTTTCTTGGATTTTCAAATTCTATTTGAGTTTTGTCTCTCTTAGAATTAAAAATGTCGGGCAAAGCGAGACCAGCTTGCTAGTAAATAAATAACATTTCAAAAATAGAGGCAGCTCACTGGTAAGTGCTGCTATTTGAGCTATTTTTAGAACAGGCCAGCGGGCTACTCATCTAGTCCTTACGGGCTACCTGGTGCCCGCGGGCACCACGTTGGTGACCCCTGGTGTAGACAGAAAATGGAGAACGGATGCATATTGGCTTAAAAAAACTAACAATAAAGGTGAAGTTATACCACTAAAACGCCCTCAGGAAGAGGTGCTTTAAGACATGGCTAGCTAGCTAGTAGCTAATGTCCATCCACAATCGGCAGTGTTTTAGCTTCTTCTAAATCACTAATCCTTGTCTCCATGGCGACAAATAAAGTACGTTTCGTACAAGTATCATCCCTGCAGGACGAGGAATAGCTAAACATGCTTCGCACGTAGCTCACCGGCGTCACAATGTAAACAAATGCCGTGGGCGGATATACACCTGACATCCACTGTAATGATACCAAGTACACGAGCGTATCTAGTCCATACTCCTATGGTTAGGTCAATATTTTTTTTTAATTCATACTATGTTTATAAAGTCAGTAAATACGTCCCTGGACACATGAGGACTTCAAATACGACCAATGTATGATCCTGTAACTACTTGGTATCGAATCGTTAACACTTAACATGGACATTAACAGTAAATTAACAAGTAGATTAATAATCCATTTTTACAGCTTGTCCTTTATATTGTTGACAAAATATTAGAATGATAAATGACACAATATGTTACTGCATACATCAGCAGACTAATTAGGAGTCTTTGTTTGTTTACTTCAGGGGTGTCCAAAGTGCGGCCCGGGGGCCATTTGCGGCCCGCAGCTAATTGTTTACCGGCCCGCCACACATTCTGGAAATACTATTGTAAAAATAAAAAAGAACATTAAAAAAAGTGGAATGAGGTGAAATCTAACGAGAAAAAGTTGCAATGTTGCAACATCACCCCTATATTAGCGTCCCTTCACTGGCTCCCTGTGCGTTACAGATTAAATTTTAAACTCCTTTTATTTGTTTTTAAATGTCTAAACAACCTCGCGCCAACATATCTCTCCGACCTCCTTCAGCCTTACTGCCCCACCCGATCCCTAAGATCAGCCGATCAGCTGCTACTGACGGTCCCGGACACAAGGCTGAAGCTTAGAGGTGACAGAGCTTTCGCTGCTGCTGCTCCCAAGCTCTGGAACAACCTACCTCTGAGTGTTAGACAAGCCTCCTCTCTTCCTGTTTTTAAATCTCTCTTAAAAACATACTTTTATTCCATGGCTTTTAACACTGAGTGATATCCATCCTGCAATGGCGCCCCATAATACACCTGTTTCATGTTTTTATATTTTATTTATTTATTTTTTATCGTGTTCTGTTTGTGTTGTGTTGTGTTATTATTTTAACCTGCCCATTGTACAGCACTTTGGCTACCCCGGTGGTAAATTGTAAATGTGCTTTATAAATAAAGTTGATTTGATTTGATTTGATGTTGACACAAAAGCTGCCATGCAGGCTGTTTTTTTTTTTTTCTTTTGTCTTTCTTCATTTTTCTTTTTTTGCCATTGCTCAAAAAAAAAAAAATAATGACAAAAAATCCATGTTATAATGAATTATTTTCAGGGCTCCAATTACTTCAAATATTTAACTTTAAAATGTTTTATGTGGTAAATATTGCATATATTGTGTAGTAGCCATATAAAAACATCAACGTTTTCTTTGACAAAAGCGCATAAAACAAACAAGATAATAGTTCCAGCATAAAATCGACAGATATATCTGAAGTCGATCTCGTAACTTAAGTGTTGAAAGTAAAAGAAAAACCTAATAAAAATGTATCACTTTATGAGTGGTGCACCTTTTGGATCCCAAATATATTTAGTGATTTTTTATTTATCTTTTCACTGGGATTACTCAAAAATATGAAATAATTAAAATCAATGGTGTCCTGCATTATTGATCTTTTAGGGCTCTATTTACTAAATACTGCATAGTTCAGTTTTACTATAAACAAACTAAGTTGTTTTTGACAGAAAAGCCATAAAACATTTTTTTTAATTTGTATTACTTTAAATCAACTTGAAGTTTATATAGAGATTTACTGTAAGCGCTAAATAATAAAAAAAATAATAATAATCTGACTTATTTTTAACATTTTAATGACTGAGACCCTTTATGGTCCCCGGGACCCCTAAAGGTAAAATAAATAAAAAAATGCATATATTTTGTTATGGTTTGAAAATGAAAAATATCAAAATGGCCCCCACATGCTTTAATTTTTCCGTGTGCGGCCCTCAGTGGAAAAAGTTTGGACACCCCTGGTTTACTTATTACTAAAATACAAGTTGTCTAGTATGTTCAACATTATATTTAAGGACTAAATTGCAATAATAAACATACGTTTAATGTACCCTATGATTTGTTGTTAAAATAAAGCCAATAATGCCATTTTTTTGTGGTTCACTTTATTTAGAAAATTATTGAAAAGTATCGAAATACATTTTGGTGCCGGTACCAAAATATTGGTATCGGGACCAACCCTAGCGTGCACATGCGACACAGATTTCTACGCAAAATGAAAATGAAAAACAGGACAACATGATTGTATCTTTAGGTCTGAGAAGGTTTGGCACTCACACTTTCTGCACTTTCCACAAGTCAACCAGCTCAGCTGTCAGACCCGCATCCAAGATTAGTCGACTCACAAGGGACACATTACCTAAGATTAAAGACAGATCCTGTCTACATATCATGCACATCACAACTGCACCACAGCAATGCTAACAGGGAACGTGCGTTCATAAGAGCAATGACAGTCCGAAATGTATCGACAGTAATTGAGCTTTTGGCGTTTGAAAGGGGAAGAGTGATGAAAAATGTTGGATCTTAAGATTGAACACATTCATGCAATTGAGTAATATTAGGACAGTTTTCTTGTAGTAAACATTTCAACATCTGATCTGATAATGCCTCTTGACAAGTCATGTTACACTGTTGAAAAGCCTGTTTAGGGCCTACTGAAATGAATTTTTTTTATTTAAACGGGGATAGCAGATCTATTTTATGTGTCATACTTGATCATTTCGCGATATTGCCATATTTTTGCTGAAAGAATTTAGTATAGAACAACGACGATAAAGATTGCAACTTTTGGTATCTGATAAAAAAAAGGCTTGCCCCTACCGGAAGTAGCGTGACGTAGTCAGTTGAACATATACGCAAAGTTCCCTATTGTTTACAATGATGGCCGCATGAAGTGAGAGAGATTCGGACCGAGAAAGCGACAATTTCCCCATTAATTTGAGCGAGGATGAAAGATTTGTGGATGAGTAAAGTGCAAGTGAAGGACTAGTGGGGAGTTGAAGCTATTCAGATAGGGAAGATGCTGTGAGAGCCGGGGGTGACCTGATATTCAGCTGGGAATGACTACAACAGTAAATAAACACAAGACATATATATACTCTATTAGCCACAACACAACCAGGCTTATATTTAATATGCCACAAATTAATCCTGCATAAAAACACCTGCGTGTTTGTTACGCTAGCTCCTAGCTCCTCTGCTAGCTCCTAGCTCCATAGAACACGCCAATACAATTCAAACACCTGATCAACACACACAATCACTCAGCCCAAAAGACCGTTCACCTAACCCAAGGTTCATAAAGCTTATATATTTTTAAAAAGCTACGTACATACGCAAAAAAAAGTTGCGCACATACGGTCAAGCGATCAAATGTTTAGAAGCCAAAGCTGCATACTCACAGTAGCACGTCTGCGTCTTTGTCATCCAAATCAAAGTAATCCTGGTAAGAGTCTGTGTTGTCCCAATTCTCTACAGGCGTCTGTGTATCGAAGTCAAAAGTCCTCCTGGTTAGAGTCTCTGTTATCCGAGTTCTTCCATCTTGACTGCATCTTCCGGGAATGTAAACAAAGAAGCGCCGGCTGTGTACTGTTGTGGCTGACTACGTTCGAAAAATACGTCCATTTCGCACCGACAACTTTCTTCTTTGCTTGCTCAGCTTCCTTCTCCATAATGCAATGAACATGATTGAAACAGATTCACGAACACAGATGTCCAGAATACTGTGGAATTATGAAATGAAAACAGAGCTTTTTCGTATTGGCTTCAATGTGGAAGGCATACCCGTGTTCGCCGGTCTACGTCACGCGCATACGTCATCCTCAGAGGCGTTTCGAACCGGAAGTTTAGCGGCAATTTTAAAATGTCACTTTATAAGTTAACCCGGCCGTATTGGCATGTGTTATAATGTTAAGATTTCATCATTGATATATAAACTATCAGACTGCGTGGTCGGTAGTAGTGGCTTTCAGTAGGCCTTTAAATGAAGTCTCGTTTGGAAGGAACATGCGTTCGTAAGACTGAACATTCCTTTTGCAGCCACGTAAAAGGTTCCAAGTCTTCACTGCTATCCCAGAGAGCTTATTCTGCCGTTGCTATTTACTCTTGTTTGGTGTTCTTTGGTGATGTAGTGGCAATTTGTCAATATATTCACTCAACACATGGTCAGGAGCTACAGTGGCTGTGGGATGGCAGGGCCTCATCTGCGTTCATAGCTTCTTGGAGGCAGGGAGTTGGTCTGTCTTTTTGTGTCATGAGTGGTTGGTCAACATGCGAACGCTCCTCGACTGTTCCGAAACACCTCTTTTCATAAAAAAAAAAAAAACCTTTCAAAATAATGATAAGTCCCCCTACTATCTAATAGTAGGAGAACCACTGGGTGGCATTCCGCCACTCAACGAGGAATGTCATACAGTCGTGGTCAAAAGTTGTGAAGAACATAATGTCATGGCTGTCTTGAGTTTCCAATAATTTCTACAACTGAGTGATTGGAGCACATACTTGTTTGTCACAAAAAAACATTCATGAAGTTTGCTTCTTTTATGAATTTATTATGGGTCTACTGAAAATGTGAGGGTCAAAAGTATACATACAGCAATGTTAATATTTGCTTACATGTCCCTTGGCAAGTTTCACTGCAATAAGGCGCTTTTGGTAGCCATCCACAAGCTTCTGGTGGAGTTTTTGACCACTCCTCTTGACAAAATTGGTGCAGTTCAGCTAAATTTGTTGTCTTTCTTCCTCCATGTGATGTCAGATGAAACAAAAATGGAGCTGTTTGGCCACAATACCCAGCAATATGTTTGGAGGAGAAAAGGTGAGGCCTTTAATCCCAGGAACACTATCCCTATTGTCAAGCATGGTGGTGGTAGTATTATGCTCTGGGCCTGTTTTGCTGCCAATGGAACTGGTGCTTTACAGAGAGTAAATGGGACCATGAAAAAGGAGGATTACCTCCAAACTCTTCAGGACTATCTAAAATCATCAGCCCGGAGGTTGGGTCTTGGGCGCAGTTGAGTGTTCCAACAGGAAAATGACCCCAAACACACCTCAAAAGTGGTAAAGGAATGGCTAAATCAGGCTAGAATGAAGGTTTTAGAATGGCCTTCCCAAAGTCCTGACTTAAAAAATCAATCAATTCCTTTATTGTCATTGTCATAATAACACTTAAGTCATACATGTCAACGAGATTTTGTTTGAGCTTTGTCTAGCGCAGGGGTCGGCAACCTTTACCACTCAAAGAGCCATTTTGGCAAGTTTCACAAATTAAAGAAAGTAATGGGAGCCACAAAAAAAAATGTAAAATGAAAAACACTGCATACAAAGCTTAAATGCTTTGTGCTATGTTAACCAGGGGTCTCCGACACACGCACCGGCACGCACTTTAATGTGGAAATTTGATGTTAGTGCAGCCCGCGAGTTTTGAACGAATGGCGCTTGATAGCGTCATACTTGCCAACCCTCTCACTTTTCCCGGGAGACTCCCGAATATCAGAGCGTGATGACAATGCATTTGGCGCCCTCTACAGTCTGCCCTAACAGTGTACCTGCTCAACCACACGTAGAATGCAATTTCAGCTTGCTCACGTAAGTGACAGCAAGGCGTACTAACTCAGCAGCCACACATCTTACACTGACGGTACCAATACCCAGAATCCCATGCAGCCCTAACTCTTCCGCTCAACCAACGCACGGAGAGGGGGGGGGGGGTTGATGTGTGGGGGGATTTGGTGGTAGCGGGGGTGTATAATGTAGACCGGAAGAGTTAGGGCTGCATGGGATTCTGGGTAATGGTTGTGTTGTGTTTATGTTGTGTTACGGTGGGATGTTCTCCAGAAATGTGTTTTTCATTCTTTTTTGGTGTGGGTTCACAGTGTGGCGCATATTTGTAACGTAACAATGTTAAAGTTGTTTGATACGGCTACCGTCAGTGTAAGCTGTGTGGCTGATGAGTAAGTATGCTTTGCTGTCTCCTGTGTGTGCAAGTAATAACAACATGCAACATGTGGTTGGACTGGCAAACTGTATGTAAATGCTATAGAGGACAATTACTGCAGTGTAATTAGGGCACGCCCTTTATTTAGTAATTAGAGTGTAAATAGGATAATTTTTTCCCTGGGAGTAATTTATGAGAGACACTGACATCCATAAATCTCCTGGGAAAATCGGGGGGATCGGCATGTATGTAGCTGAGCCGCATCAGAGTGGTCAAGGAGCCGCGGGTTGCCGACCCCTGGTCTAGCGGCATAGAAACTGCATTGAAGTGCAGGTTGACCATAGTCTACAGTTTAGCATTGTCAAAAAGATGGCGAATAGAGGGGCGTGGGGGTGGGAACAGTCAGATGTCTGATGGGTGTTACGTTGATGTTGCAACAATGCAATGTCCAAAGCACAATTATTGAGGTGGTGAAGAGTGAGGTAATAAGATGGTCCGGGGCAGCAAAGGGGCAGGCTGTTCATTTAGCAGTCTCACAGCCTGGGGATACAGACTGTGAGACATTCTGGTGGTCCTTGCGCGAATCAATCTATACCTCCTTCCAGAGGGTAGCAGGTTGAAGAGGCCATGTGCTGGGTGGTATCTGTCCTTCAGGATGTTGTGTACTCGCTTTAGGCAGCGAGTTGTGTACATGGCACTCATCTCTGGGAGTATCGTCCTCGTAATTTTCCCCGCCACTTTAACCACTCGCTGGAGGGCCTGTCGGTTCGCTTTAGTGCAGCTAGCAAACGTGTGGACAATGCTGAAGAAACAAGTCCATGTCAGAAAAGCTACACATTTAGCTGAACTGCACCAATGTTGTGGTCAAAAATCCAAGCAGAAGCTTGTGGATGGCTACCAACAGCGCCTTATTACAGTGAAACTTGCCAAGGGACATGTAAGCAAATATTAACATTGCTGTATGTATACTTTTGACCCAGCACATTTGCTCACATTTTCAGTAGACCCATAATAAATTCATAAAATGGTAAATGGTAAATGGGTTGTACTTGTATAGCGCTTTTCTACCTTTTTAAGGAACTCAAAGCGCTTTGACACTATTTCCACATTCCACATCATAAAAGAAGCAAACTTCATGAATGTTTTTGTGACCAACAAGTATGTGCTCCAATCACTCTATCACAAAAAATAAGAGTTGTAGAAATGATTGGAAACTCGAGACAGCCATGACATGATGTTCTTTACAAGTGTGCGACTGTTTCGGGCCACATCCACATTGATGGACTGAATTGGATACAATTATACTTTGTTCATGCTAAACTGTAAATCAGCTGTGAGTCAACATGTCCTTTGCGATAGTTTTAGTTCGATTTAGAAGTACCGTATTTTTCGGACTATAAGTCGCAGTTTTTTTCATAGTTTGGCCGGGGGGTGCGACTTATACTCAGGAGCGACTTATGTGTGAAATTATGAACACATTAGCGTAAAATATCAAATCATATTATTTAGCTCATTCACGTAAGAGACTAGACGTATAAGATTTCATGGGATTTAGCGATTAGGAGTGACAGATTGTTTGGTAAACGTATAGCATGTTCTATATGTTATAGTTATTTGAATGACTCTTACCATAATATGTTACGTTAACATACCAGGCACGTTCTCAGTTGGTTATTTATGCCTCATATAACGTACACTTATTCAGCCTGTTGTTCACTATTCTTTGTTTATTTTAAATTGCCTTTCAAATGTCTATTCTTGGTGTTGGGTTTTATCAAATACATTTCCCCCAAAAATGCGACTTATACTCCACTGCGACTTATATATGTTGTTTTCCTTCTTTATTATGCATTTTTGGCCGGTGCGACTTATACTCCGGAGCGACTTATACAGTACATTGTTTCTATTCAAAAAGCCTGTAGCGATAATTGCTCATTTTAGCGTAGCTTTGAACGTTGTCACCGTGGCAGATTAATGTCTGTGTTTCTAAAACGGCAGTACTATTTCAGTTTATATCGTAACCGAGCCTTTTCCCTACAGATATTGTGCCGGTTCTACTAAGTTTTGCCTGTATTAAAATAAGTGTAAACTTGATAGCACACGTAAAGCCAATCTACTGAACTCGTACGCAGAAGATAAATAAGGAGCCCGATATGCAGAATATATGCTGATGATCAGAACGGCCACAATACTGCGAGGAGAAAATATCAATATTATTATTTGGCACAGGCCTGGGCAATTATTTTCTGGGGGCCAGAATATCTATTTTTAGGAACACTAATACAAAACCTCATAATAATGTCTGATTGAATGCTAAAAACGTTATGACAGACCGCCTTAAAAAACGTAATGGAAATTTACATTTTTCTATGAACGATAAAACACTGAATATTGACAAAATATGAACGTCACACCCCTTTTCGATCGACATATTTTACAATCAAGTAAAACGCAACAAAAATGCAACAAACAGTGAAATATGAACGCGAAGGGTATAAAATAAACCCACCGACAATCTGATATATCTGATATGTCGCTAAGCTTTAGAACTTTGTTGTGAAAATCTCCTTCCGGGTCTGTGGAAACGCTCCCCGCCCACACTGCTTGGTGCCTCGTCTGAGCTTCTGAGACGTTGATTACCATAGTAACTAATTAGATGACCATAGTAAGTAATTAGATTACCATTGTAACTAATTAGATTACTATAGTAACTGGTATATCATCCCAAAGCGCAGATTCCAACCATTGAAATACTTTGTATAGTTGAAGACTTACGGTCATTAGAAAACATCACTGCACATCATAATGGCAGCTACACTTTCCATCTTAAACATCTAAAAAAAATTATTTGGGAATGTCCGGCGGGCCAGATTGAAAAGCTTAACGGGCCGCATGCGGCCCCCGGGCCTTAATTTGCCCAGGTCTGATTTAGGGGATGATTAAAGCTAATTAAATAGATTAGTTTTTTTAAATGGCGTCTGTTTTTTCATTCATATTTCTTGTGTATGAATAATGTAAAGTACACAATCGAAGGTAGTACAGCATCTCCCAGGTAGCACCTTCACTGTGCTAAACAAAAAAAAAGTGGGTTGCGTTGTAGATGCATTGGAAGACTGTCTTTAAAGTAGCAGTAGAGTGGAAAAACAAGTTGACTTTATATGCTTACCGTATTTTTCGGAGTATAAGTCGCTCCGGAGTATAAGTCGCACCGGCCAAAAATGCATAATAAAGAAGGGAAAAAACATATATAAGTCGCACTGGAGTATAAGTCGCATTTTTTGGGGAAATGCATTTGATAAAAGCCAACACCAAGAATAGACATTTGAAAGGCAATTTAAAATAAATAAAGAATAGTGAACAACAGGCTGAATAAGTGTACGTTATATGAGGCATAAATAACCAACTGAGAACGTGCCTGGTATGTTAACGTAACATATTATGGTAAGAGTCATTCAAATAACTATAACATATAGAACATGCTATAAAAAAAGTTTAAATGTGGACTCGTCAGACTACAGAACACTTTTCCACTTTGCATCGGTCCATCTTAGATGAGCTCAGGCCCAGCGAAGAAGGCGGCGTTTCTGGGTGTTGTTGATAAATGGCTTTCGCTTTGCATAGTAGAGTAACTTGCACTTACAGATGTAGCGACCAACTGTAGTTACTGACAGTGGTTTTCTGAAGTGTTCCTGAGCCCATGTGGTGATGTCGCTTTTTGAAGCATGAGGGATCCAAGGTCCGTAATATCATCGCTTATGTGCAGTAATTTCTACAGATTCTCTGAAACCTTTGACGATATTACAGACGGTAGATGGTCAAATCCCTAAATTATTCTTGAGAAATGTTGTTCCTAAACGGTTGGACAATTTGCTCACACATTTGTTAACAAAGTGGTGACCCTCGCCCCGTCCTTGTTTGTGAATGACAGAGCATTTCATGGAATCTACTTTTATACCCAATCATGGCACCCACCTGTTCCCAATTTGCCTGTTCACTTGTGGGATGTTCCAAATAAGTGTTTGATGAGCATCCCTTTTTTCGCCACTTGTGCCAGCTTTTTTGAAACATGTTGCAGGAATCACATTCCAAATGAGCTAACATTTGCAAAAAATAACAAAGTTTACCAGTTCCAACGTTAAATATCTTGTCTTTACAGTCTATTCAATTGAATATAAATTGATAAGGATTTGCAAATCATTGTATTTTGTTTTTATTTACCATTTACACAACGTGACAACTTCACTGCTTTTGGGTTTTGTAACTATAAACATATCGAACTGCATTTTTGTTGGCTGTAGATCGGCTTTACAACAGTGTAACATGCATTGACAAGAAACATCGTTGCAACGGAGAAATCCACACGTTCTGCTTTGTGTGGAGTGTTCTCAACTTTTCTTTAGAACACAAACGTTTCAAAGGCAGTTGCAGGGCAAGAACCTGAGTGCAACCTTGGCTTTGGAATGGATCAGGAATAGCTGTATCCATTAGCAGGGGATAATGGTGGTAAGCTATACCAGAGGTGAGATCCATTAGATGATGACCATTCAAACACTATGAGTCACTGTGTAGAATGACAACATAAGGCTTCTAGGAAAGCTAAGTCCATCAGCCTGATGTCACCCTGCTCAGACCGGACTAATCAAATGAGCAGAGTCATGCTCTGCCCTTCAGACGCTGACCATTGGGGGAAGATTGAGGACGTCACCGTGCATGCAAACAAACACACACACACACACACACACACAGGTCTCTAGTGTCATTACTGCACACACACAGGTCTCTAGTGCAGTGGTTCTTAACCTTGTTGGAGGTACCGAACCCCACCAGTTTCATATGCGCATTCACCGAACCCGAACCGTAATCATAAAATGATGTCATTATATTAAAGAAGTACTAATAAAGGTATATTTTACAAACAGAAAGTTACAGGAATGTACACATGATCCCATGTTTACATCTCATTGTGCAACATGTGAATGTTTTAGTGCAGTGGTTCTTAACCTCGTTGGAGGTACCGAACCCCTTCTGTAGTGAAAAATAAAATGTTTTTTATTCAAATTCAAGACAAAGTTATATGTTTTTGGTAACACTTTAGTATGGGGAACATATTCTAAGTAACAAAGACTTAGTTTAGAGTTTTTTGGTTAGGGCCAGGGTTAGATGTCAGGACTTGGTGCTTGGGGTTTGTTTTCCCAGAATGCAACGGAAAGTTGGCTCGGGCAAGACGTGAATGTGGGTACTTTTTTTTTTATTTTAAACTAACAAAGGAACAAAAAGCGCGCTCAAGGCGGAAGTACAAACTTGACCAATGAAACAAATACTCGCACGTGGGCAAAAAAACTAAGGACATGAACAAAAGTCGCTAACTGCGGCATGAGTAGAAAAAACTTACTTGACATGGCGTGAAGTGCGCAGAGGTAAACAGAGTGAATGTCGCCAGGCCGACCGACAGAAAAAGACAGGCTTTAAATAACAGTGACATGATTAGTGAAAACAGGTGCGTGACTCAAAACGTGAAACAGGTGCGTGACATGACAGGTAAAAACTAATGGGTTGCTATGGTGACAAAACAAGAGAGTGAACGACCAGGAACTAAAAAGTGTCCAAAAAAACCAACAGCACATGGCCAAACAAAAACATGATCAACACAGACATGACATTAGAGGGTTAGGGTTATAATAAGGCATTAATAAGTACTTAATAATGACTAGTTAAGAGCCAATATGTTACTATTTTGCAATATTTTCTCCTAAAATAATTACTTTTTCATGTAAAATGGTTACTTTCTAATGTAAAATGGTGACATTTGTCATGTAAAATTCAGACTTTTATCACAATATTGCCAATTTTTTTGGTGTTCTTGTAAAATAGTGAAATTTTGTGAGTAGAATGATGACTTTTGTCATCATTTTGCTAAGTGAAATTCCAATTATTATTATTATAATATTGCCAACATTTTTCAAGTTTTCTTATAAAATTGTGACTTTTTGTCGAGTAAAATTACGACTCTTCATAAAATTGCCAAAATGTTAAGCTTTTCTTGTAAAATTGTGACTGTTATTGAGTAAAATTCCAACTTTTATCATAATATCGCACAAATGTTCAGTTTTTCTTGTAACATTTTTGACTTACGACTTTTATTATAATACTGCCAAAATGTAAAGTTTTTCTTGTGAAATTCCAACTAATTTTTCACAACAAGCTTTTTTATATTTACATAGTTTGTATATATTATTAATGTTGTAAATACACATCTTTATATATCTGGAAAGGGTGGTCCTAAAGAGGTAGGCATTTTTCGGAGGTCTCAAGGAGGTAAAAAATACAATATGTTCCCCACACTAAAGTGTTAACATGTTTTTTTTACTGGTGCACAAAATGAAGCGTGCATGAACATCACCTTGTTCAAACAACAAAACCAACACAGTGCATAAACTCACAACAAATTACACACCTGCAAATCAGTGTGACTTCTGCTGTTGCCGTATCCGTAATACGCCGATAGGGAGAAGTTTTTATTTACACGATGAGTCGGGTGTGTCTTGACCTCCGCCGAACCCCTGAGCCCGACTCACGGAACCCCTAGGGTTCGATCGAACCCAGGTTAAGAACCACTGGGTTAGGGTCAGGGTTAGAGGGTTAGGGTTATAATAAGGCCATGCCGAATAAGGCATTAATAAGTACTTAATAATGACTACTTAAGAGCCAATATGTTACTATTTTGCAATATTTTCTCCTAAAATAATTACTTTTTTATGTAAAATTGTTACTTTCTAATGTAAAATGGTGACATTTGTCATATAAATTTCAGACTTTTATCACAATATTGCCAATTTTTTTGGTGTTCTTGTAAAATAGTGAAATTTTGTGAGTAAAATTATGACTTTTGTCATCATTTTGCCAAGTGAAATTCCAATTATTATTATTATAATATTGCCAACATTTTTCATGTTTTCTTATAACATTGTGACTTTTGCCGAGTAAAATTACGACTCTTCATAAAATTGCCAAAATGTTAAGCTTGTCTTGTAAAATTGCGACTGTTATTGAGTAAAATTCCAACTTTTATCATAATATCGCACAAATGTTCAGTTTTTCTTGTAACATTTTTGACTTACGACTTTTATTATAATACTGCCAAAATGTAAAGTTTTTCTTGTGAAATTCCAACTAATTTTTCACAACAAGCTTTTTTATATTTACATAGTTTGTATATATTATTAATGTTGTAAATACACATCTTTATATATCTGGAAAGGGTGGTCCTAAAGCGGTAGGCATTTTTCGGAGGTCTCAAGAAGGTAAAAAATACAATATGTTCCCCACACTAAAGTGCTAACATGTTTTTTTTACTGGTGCACAAAATGAAGCGTGCATGAACATCACCTTGTTCAAACAACAAAACCAACACAGTGCATAAACTCAGAAATTACACACCTGCAAATCAGTCTGACTTCTACTGTTGCCGTATCCGTAATACGCCGATAGGGAGAAGTTTTTATTTACACGATGAGTCGGGTGTGTTTTGACCTCCGCCGAACCCCTGAGCCCGACTCACGGAACCCCTAGGGTTCGATCAAACCCAGGTTAAGAACCACTGCTCTAGTGTCATTACTGCACACACACACACGCAGCAATGCAACACAGTGTACATTGATAAAGGCGACATCATGTGGCTCGGTGGTGTACCCTAACCTGAAGCACCATCGTTTGCTCATGTGTCGGGTTTAAAAACAACACTTGAGAGAGATGCATGACTCACATGCATCTGGAGTGTTCCTATCAATGTACTGGTTGAATTCGAGGAGAAACTGGGTGTTGTTGAGTGACAACTTCAGCTCTTTGCAGTAATCCCTGAAGAAACAGCAACCGTCAGTTTCACTCTCGGCACCATGTTTGCTCCGGCATGCTCAACGAGACTTTTAAAGGTGAAAACAACCACAAAAAAAAAAAAAAAAAAAAACGAGAAAAAATAAATAATAATAACTCCACTCACCGTGGAGCGATGAAGGTGTAACCAAAGGCATCGAAGTTCTCCAGCTGGATGGTTTCCATCACTTTGGAAAACACACACATAAAAATGCTGATTTTTTTGGGGATGGGAATGTTGGCATGATTGACGGAGAGTGGAACCTTTTAAGTCATAAAGTTTGTGAAATGAAAAGTCTCTAAAGTTGCAGAAAAACCTGAATTTTGTTTACTTATGTATTTTGGCAAACTTCAGTACTGTGAGCATTTTAAGCAGTGGTCCAGACTTGTAAGAATCCGAATCAGAATACCTTTATTGTCATTGTATGGAAACAACGAAATTGGACAGCAATCCAGCTCAGGGCTTTTAAAACAAACCTACATAAAATAGTCTTAAGACAACAACAATAATAAAACAATTTAAAATTTAAAAACATAATAAAATGTTAAAAAAACACAGTAGATTTTTATCAGAGGTAAGCAAGTAATAAAGTGGTGAGTGTTCAGGTAAGTGCAGAGTTTAGGGCAATAACAGCTCTAGTATAGAAACTGTTTTTTGTCCTTGCTTTGATGGTCTTATAGCGCCTCCCTGAGGGCAAGAGTTCAAGCAAGTGGTGACCTGGGTGGGATGAGTCCCTGAGGATGCTGTTTGCTTTCCTGTTGCAGTGTCTCTTATGCAGGTCCTCTAGAGCAGTGGTTCTCAAATGGGGGTACGCGTACCCCTGGGGGTACTTGAAGGTATGCCAAGGGGTACGTGAGATTTTTTTTAAATATTCTAAAAATAGCAACAATTCAAAAATCCTTTATAAATATATTTATTGAATAATACTTCAACAAAATATGAATGTAAGTTCATAAACTGAATATCAAATCAAGTAGGCTATTCCATTCATTACAATGCAACAATGCAATATTCAGTGTTGACAGCTAGATTTTTTGTGGACATGTTGAATTGAATCTCTTGTTTATTTTTCAACATGTTTTTAGTTATTTGTATATCTTTTTTTCCAAATAGTTCAAGAAAGACCACTACAAATGAGCAATATTTTTGCACTGTTATACAATTTAATAAATCAGAAACTGATGACATAGTGCTGTATTTTACTTCTTTCTCTTTTTTTCAACCAAAAATGCTTTGCTCTGATTAGGGGGTACTTGAATTAAAAACATTTTCACAGGGGGTACATCACTGAAAAAAGGTTGAGAACCACTGCTCTAGAGATGTAAGAGGACATGTAGTGATCTCCTGGGCCGCCTTGTAATCTCTTTCTCTCTGCCAGCGTGCAGCTAGAAAACCACACGGAGATGCCGTAGATCAGTATTGACTCAACAGAGCAGCGATAGAAGGACATTACCCTTGCGCTTTATACAATGCCGCGGACGATTTATAGAATGTTCCTGGTTTACGAGCTTCACATGCCACTAACACGTTTTGCCTCATCACAATAGTTATGGACTCACCCTTATTATTGAGAAAAAAACGACAAAATGCACAAGACGCAGCCCCAAAACGAAAAAAGGAAATCTGCAACTGCACTGTCTTTTGTGAAATGTGTGAATGAACACAAGCACCTATGTAAATATTCCATGTTTTCATGTCTTTTAAGTCTTACAGAGTTGTGCGGCCAATATATGTAAGAATTAAAATTAGTCAAAACACTAGGTGGGTGGGGCTAATATTTAGGTGTGCTTTATAGCCCAGACATTACAGTTTGATTGATTGATTGAGACTTGTATTAGTAGATTGCACAGTTCAGTACATATTCCGTACAATTGACCTCTAAATGGTAACACCCGAATAAGTTTTTCAACTTGTTTAAGTCAGGGTCCACTTAAATCAATTTATGGTACACGCGTTATGTTTGTGTACGATATAATATATAACATATACATTTTGGTAATATTGTTATTTTTCTTATATTAAAAACTGAAACATACAAAATTAAAAAGTTGTATACATTTGTCACAGTAAAATGAAAATCAACAATGGACATTGTTAGAATATAGTAATATAATAATTAGTAATATAATTGTATCTTTTATTTTACTATCTTATTTGACAATGACAAAAATATTCTGATTCTGATTAACGTTACCATGTTCCAGACCTTGGTCAAATAAATTTTAAAAAACATTTAAAATAGATCCAAAAATTAAACTCGAATTGTGAGGACAATCAGTACAAGGTAGTAGTAATAATATGAAAACAGAATGCGCACTTGGAACCTCCAAAGCACAAGAAGGCAAAGTAAAGTATGGGCATTAACTTCACTTATTTTTACACTTACGTTTTGTAAAATTGTATATCAAAACAATGCCTATTGGTCTTCTTTATTACATCGTTTTTAAAGGTTCCACTGTATTTATATATATATATATATATATATATATATATATATATATATATATATATATATATATATATATATATATATATATATATATATATATATATTCATGAATATAGGGAATAGCATTAATGTACAGTCGTGGTCAAAAGTTTACATACACTTGTAAAGAACATAATGTCATGGCTGTCTTGAGTTTCTAATAATTTCTACAACTCTTATTTTTTGTGATAGAGTGATTGGAGCACATACTTGTTGGTCACAAAAACATTCATGAAGTTTGGTTCTTTTATGAATTTATTATGGGTCTACTGAAAATGTGAGCAAATCTGCTGGGTCAAAAGTATACATACAGCAATGTTAATATTTGCTTACATGTCCCTTGGCAAGTTTCACTGCAATAAGACACTTTTGGTAGCCATCCACAAGCTTCTGCTTGAATTTTTGACCACTCCTCTTGACAAAATTGGTGCAGTTCAGCTAAATGTGTTGCTTTTCTGACGTGGACTTGTTTCTTCAGCATTGTCCACACGTTTAAGTCAGGACTTTGTGAAGGCCATTTTAAAACCTTAATTCTAGCCTGATTTAGCCATTCCTTTACCACTTTTGACGTGTGTTTGGGGGTCATTGTCCTGTTGGAACACCCAACTGCGCCCAAGACCCAACCTCCGGGCTGATGATTTTAGCTTGTACTGGATAATTTGGAGCTAATCCTCCTTTTTCATTGTCCCATTTAAAGCACCAGTTCCATTGGCAGCAAAACAGGCCCAGAGCATAATACTACCACCACCATGCTTGACGGTAGGTATGGTGTTCATGGGATTAAAGGCCTCACCTTTTCTCCTCCAAGTTTCACTGCAATAAGGCGCTTTTGGTAGCCATCCATAAGCTTCCGGTTGAATGTTTGACCACTCCTCTTGACAACATTTGTGCAGTTCAGCTAAATGTGTTGGTTTTCTCACACGGATCCATAATACATTCATAAAAGAAGCAAACTTCATGAAAGTTTTTTGTGACCAACAAGTATGTGCTCCAATCACTCTATCACCAAAAAAAAGAGTTGTAGAAATGATTGGAAACTCAAGACAGCCATGACATGATGTTCTTTACAACTGTATGTAAACTTTTGACCAAGACTGCTAGTACGTGTTTTAATTTTGGTGATGCTAAAGCATGAAGAAGACAACCAGGCCCACACACACACACACACACACACACATACACACACACGGACACATGACATACTGGACAGAAATGAGGTGCTGGACAAAGACAAATGGATGGTGGGAGGAAGCTGGTGGAGATTGAAATACTTGCCTGTTTGGCCTGTGAACCCCATGAAAAAAGACAGGAGGAGAAAGTCAGAAAGCAGCAACTTGGAAAAATATTATCTTATAAAAGACAATATCAAAAGCGAATTAGCATGCAGAGAAACGACAATGTCGTAAACGTTAAATCTCTCTAAAATATGGACTGTTTAAAATCTCGTAAATGACAAGACAGGCGTCGACGGCCATCATTCACCACGGCGCTCTTAAAGTGAAGACGTTTTGGACTTTTAGAGTACACTTAGCGGCATGGTGCCGCCTGCAAAAGTCATCACCGGGCGCCGACTTTGAACAATGTCATGGAAATGTGGCGAGGGGATGAAACGACGTCTTTCACGTAAAAATATGACAGGCAGATTTATTGCCTGTTTCTTTATGGCTTTCAATGCAGCGTTTTGCTCATATACAGTAAATAAAGCACATGTTTATCCAGCAGGGGACCTTCTCTTATGAATAAAATTGGTATGGCATGCTACTATGTATGGGGGGGGGCAGATAAGGATTGATGTATTGGTGGTCTGGTCTGAAACTTCAGACGAATGCACACAGGTCCCGGGTTCAAATCCCGTACAAGCCCCCAATTGTTGCGCGTGACCAGTCTTCCTCTCAAGGGATAAAACACACTGGTCACTCCCGACTTCTTTTGGATGACATACACAGTACAGGCCAAAAGTTTGGACACATCTTCTCATTTAATGCCTTTTCTTTATTTTCATGACTATTTACTAATTTATTTACTATTTACTACTATTTGTAGATTGTCACAACAAAACTATGAATGAAGACATGTGGAGTTATGCACTTATGCTTGGACACGGACCTCCTATGCCTCGCCATTTGCCCTGACCATCTGCCTGCACCCATGTGTCATAACGGGGGGGGGGGGGTTTCGCAGCTTACTGCAAGGATTGTTCTCCCGGGATGCAATTGGACTATTTTGGTAAGGTAAGAACATATTTAATTATTAAAAATCCTACACATCACAAAAACAAAAGGAAAGCGTGCCGTACGCATGAGAGGCTAAAGAACAAACAACTTAACACAGAAAGTATAGACGTTAGCACTTAGCATGAACTATGGCATAGCAAAAACAAAACTTACTGTGGTAAGAAACGAGCGGCGTGAACTATGGCAACGCATGAAAACGAGCAATGATGCCAGGACGACTAACTGGCAAAAACAGGCTTAAATAATGGTCACCTGATTAGAAACAGGTGTGTCCCGAACGCAAGAGGCAGGTGAAAATCATAAGTCGCCATGGAAACTAAAACAAACAAGGGTGCACAAAAACAGGAACTTTTGGAGTCTTAAAACTAACAGAAAATAACAAAAACATGATCCAGACCACAGATCATGACACCATGGACTGCCTTCATGTCTTGTCCCTCCTCTGGAGTCAACACTAGGTAATTACCCACACCTAGTCTAACACCACACACGCTTGGATTTTGGTCACACTCCATTTTCTAGCCTAGTTATATATATATATATATATATATATTTAGTATTGTGTATTATTATATATACTGTGCATATATATATATATAATAAAACATAGAGCAACATCACCCCCTCTTGGAACTGCGCCGTCACTACTCCCCCTGCATGCATAACAGGTTTGGCCTGTACTGTATGTTAAGTAAAAAGAACCACCAAGACAGAACAGTAATTGGCCAAGTTTTACTAAAGCTTTAGGAGACCAGCCCTTACAACGCAACAATAGCATCGGCAAGCAAGGTCTAAATCAGTGGTTCTTAACCTTATTGGAGGTACCGAACCCCATCAATTTCATATGTTCATTCGTCGAACCCTTGTTTAGTGAAAACATTTTTAAAAATTCAAATTTCAAATTCAAGACAAAGTTATGTTTTTTTCATTGGTGCATAAAATTAACCGTGCATGAACATCACCTTGTTCAAAGAACAAAGCCAACACATGAACTCACAAGAAATGACACACCTGCAAATCAGATGGAAAATTAGAGGGAACATTGTTTGTGGGTATTTATAATACGCCGATAGAGAGAAGTTTTTATTTACACGATGAGTTGGGTGTGTCTTGACCTCCGCGGAGGAGGCTCCGCCGAACGCCTGAGGCCGACTCACCGAACCCCTAGGGTTTGATCGAACCCAGGTTAAGAACCACTGGTCTAAATCCAAAGAAAGAGAGTCCGCTTATGTAGAGCGAAAACAGCCCCTCCCGCCCAGAAAGAAATGCAGATGCTACTTCAAAACAGATAAGGAACTGGCCAAAACAGCTCTGTGAGCCGACAAACCGGAGCCCTAAAGACAAAACAAAGAGTTTACTAGGGGACATAAGATAAAAGCAAGGAGGTCACAAGAAGACACACTACATGGGAATATACTAGCTGCTTTAAACACTTAAAAATATCTAACTCCCACACTATCTGCTGCGAAACGTCGCCGAGGCCTTTAACAGCCCCGTAAACGTTGACAGACTTTCGATAGCAGCGAGGTAATGACACAAAGGCCAGATCACTCAGTCAAAATCTCATCTATTGGGATAACCGCACCATTAGCCAACAAGTGCCGTGTGGCGACACATCAAAGTGATGAAAAAAAAGGCTCCGAAGACAGATGTTTTTTAAACCGGAGTCACCGCTAATAACACCCCGCGAGGCGTCTCTAAGCTTTTTCACAGCAAAGTCATTCATGGAGCCATCACCGCTTAATCATCACGCGAGGGGCGTCGACGTGTTGGAGCAGAAGGAGGACAAAACATCACATTTGCAAAAGGATGACACAGAAAAGTACTTGCCCCAAGTTGATGCTGCAAATGTCCGGCAAACAAGACAAGAGAAGAACATGCCTCAAAGTCAGAATACAAAGAAGTGAATCACCACGTGTAGCAAGTAGAGTGTTTGTGCTTATGGATCATCGGCACAATTCATAAGCAAGATTAGGCGTGTAAAGATTTAGTAGAAAGAAAGAAAAACTGAAATCAACAGAAAATACGGCAAAAAGTGATATCTAAATTCCCTATATACACATTTTGTACATTTTCAGTATTCAAATGCTTTTTGGATGGCGAGCAGATAAAGCAGACATTGTGTAGAACAGCGGTCCCCAAACCAAATACGGCCCTCCATCGTCCAAAATCCAGCCTGCGGGAAGTATCAAGTTTTTTTTTACAAACCCCGTTCCCATATGAGTTGGGAAATTGTGTTAGATGTAAATATAAACGGAATACAATGATTTGCAAATCCTTTTCAACCCATATTCAATTGAATGCACTACAAAGACAACATATTTAAAGTTCAAACCCATAAACTTTTTTTTTTTTTAATTAGAATTTCATGGCTGCAACACGTGCCAAAGTAGTTGGGAAAGGACATGTTCACCACTGTGTTACATCACATTTTCTTTGAACAACACTCAATAAACGATTGGGAACTGAAGAAACAAATTGTTGAAGCTTTGAAAGTGGAATTCTTTCCCATTCTAGTTTTATGTAGAGCTTCAGTCGTTCAACAGTCCGGGGTCTCCGCTGTCGTATTTTACGCTTCATAATGCGCCACACATTTTCGATGGGAGACAGGTCCGGACTGCAGGCGGGCCAGGAAAGTACCTGCACTCTTTTTTTACGAAGCCACGCTGTTGTAACACGTGCTGAATGTGGCTTGGCATTGTCTTGCTGAAATAAGCAGGGGCGTCCATGAAAAAGACGGCGCTTAGATGGCAGCATATGTTGTTCCAAAACCTGTATGTACCTTTTAGCATTAATGGTGCCTTCACAGATGTGTAAGTTACCCATGCCTTGGGCACTAATGCACCCCCATACCATCACAGATGCTGGCTTTTGAACTTTGCGTCGATAACAGTCTGGATGGTTCACTTCCCCTCGATGTCGAATATTTCCAAAAACAATTTGAAATGTGGACTCGTCAGACCACAGAACACTTTTCCACTTTGCATGAGTCCATCTTAGATGATCTCGGGCCCAGAGAAGCCGGCGGCGTTTCTGGGTGTTGTTGATAAATGGCTTTCGCTTTGCATAGTAGAGCTTTAACTTGCACTTACAGATGTAAGTGCAAGTGTAAGTGAACTTTATTTAGTGACAGTGGTTTTCTGAAGTGTTCCTGAGCCCACGTGGTGATATCCTTTAAAGACTGATGTCGGTTTTTGATACAGTGCCGTCTGAGGGATCCAAGGTCACAGTCATTCAATGTTGGTTTCCGGCCATGCCGCTTACGTGCAGTGAATTAGCCAGATTCTCTGAACCTTTTGACGATATTATGCACCGTAGATGTTGAAATCCCTAAATTTCTTGCAATTGCACTTTGAGAAAGGTTGTTCTTAAACTGTTTGACTATTTGCTCACGCAGTTGCGGACAAAGGGGTGTACCTCGCCCCATCCTTTCTTGTGAAAGACTGATAATTTTTTGGGAAGCTGTTTTTATACCCAATCATGGCACCCACCTGTTCCCAATCAGCCTGCACACCTGTGGGATGTTCCAAATAAGTGTTTGATGAGCATTCCTCAACTTTATCAGTATTTATTGCCACCTTTCCCAACTTCTTTGTCACGTGTTGCTGGCATCAAATTCTAAAGTTAATGATTATTTGCACAAAAAAAAATGTTTATCAGTTTGAACATCAAATATGTTGTCTTTGTAGCATATTCAACTGAATATGGGTTGAAAATGATTTGCAAATCATTGTATTCCGTTTATATTTACATCTAACACAATTTCCCAACTCATATGGAAACGGGGTTTGTATATTTGTGTTTTTGTTGCTTTTGTTTTTTGCATTTTGTGAAAAACAGTAAAAAAAATAAACTATTCATGACAAGTGGAACTGGATTATTGGCGAGAATGCTATTGAATTTGAAAGACAAAAACGGCTTTTGTAGCCGGGGTCCAAATTCACGAGGGGCTCTCTTTTTCCCACCAGTCACACACTCAATAATAATAACAGCACAATGCGTCGAACTAATAAAATCCCAAAAAAAAAAGGCTAACGCCTCATTAGATGTTCCTAACTTCCTATCAAATACAGTAAAATAATCTTGTTGTTTTTGTTATGTTGGAGGGCCCCGATGATGAGGTTTGCCTTTGGGTCCCCACATGACTAAATATGCCCCTGCCAGTTGATGGTGACACAGGAACAGCCAAGCAAAAGAAGATCATGACAAAAAGAGACAAAAGAATACAAGTTAGGGAGGATCAAAAGAAGCACTTGGGCTGACAAGAAGAAGGTCCAGTGCTGAGTGCACGGCCGCTGACCACCGGGTTACACTACAAAATAAAAGCACAGCGGGGCTGCGCCAGGAGGGGGCCACGGCTCCTGCTGGGGTAGTGGGCGAATGAGAGCTGCTTTTAAAGGGCCATTAAAAGAGCAGTGATGGAGGCTGTTGTACTCACTCATGGCTTGCTTGATGTCGTCGCCCAGTTTGGCTTGAATGAAGTGTTCGCTGTATTTGGGCAGAGCTAAAGCCAGGCTGAAGAAAACACAATCAAAGGCAATGATGAATATATATTTATTATACTATTTTATTGCATTCCCAGAACGCACAAGACATTACAGACCTACTGAAATTACATTTTTTTTATTGAAACGGGGATAGCAGATCCATTCTATGTGTCATACTTGATCATTTCGCGATATTGCCATATTTTTGCTGAAAGGATTTAGTAGAGAACAACGACGATAAAGATCGCAACTTTTGGTCGCTGATAAAAAAAAAAGCCTTGCCTGTACCGGAAGTAGCGTGACGTAGTCAGTTGAAAGGCTCCTTACATTTTCCTATTGTTTTCAATGGAGCTAGAGTGATTCGGACCGAGAAAGCGATGATTACCCCAATAATTTGAGCGAGGATGAAAGATTCGTGGATGAGGAACGTTAGAGAGAAGGACTAGAATGCAGTGCAAGACATATCTTTTTTCGCTCTGACCGTAACTTAGGTACAAGCTGGCTCAATGGATTCCACGCTCTCACTTTTTTCTATTGTGGATCACGGATTTGTATTTTAAACCACCTCGGATACTATATCCTCTTGAAAATGAGAGTCGAGAACGCGAAATGGACATTCACAGTGACTTTTATCTCTACGACAGTACATCGGCGAAGCTCTTTAGCTACTGAGCTAACATGATAGCATCGGGCTTTACTGCATATAGAAACGAAATAAATAAATCCCTGACTGGAAGGATAGGCAGAAGATCAACAATACTATTAAACCATGGACATGTAAATACACGGTTAATGCTTTCCAGCCTGGCGAAGGTTAACAATGCTGTTGCTAACAACGCCATTGAAGCTAACGTAGCAACCGGACCTCACAGAGCTATGCTAAAAACATTAGCTATCCACCTACGCCAGACAGCCCTCATCTGCTCATCAACACCCGTGCTCACGTGCGTTCCAGCGATCGACGGTGCGACGAAGGACTTCACCAAATCACAGATGCGGTCGGCGAGACGGAGGAAGTTAAGGTGAGTTCGGCGGCTAGCGTGTCTGCTATTCTTCTCTCCTCCTGGTTGTGTTGCTGTAGTCCGTCGCTAATACACCGATCCCACCTACAACTTTCTTCTTTGCAGTCTCCATTGTTCATTAAACAAATTGCAAAAGATTCACCAACACAGGTGTCCAGAATACTGTGGAATTTTGAGATGAAAACAGAGTTTTTTGTATAGGATTCAATGTGCCCGCATACTTCCCGTTTCAACGATTGACGTCATGCGCATACGTCATCATACATAGACATTTTCAACCGGAAGTTTAGCGGGAAATTTAAAATTGCACTTTATAAGTTAACCCGGCCGTATTGGCATGTGTTGCAATGTTAAGATTTCATCATTGATATATAAACTATCAGACTGCGTGGTCGGTAGTAGTGGCTTTCAGTAGGCCTTTAAAGCAACGTTGAGAACTTGTTGAATTCAGTCCTGACGTTGAGCAACTCAAACCTAACGTTGGAACATGATTTTAGACCATTTTTAATCAATGTTGGGTTCTGACGTTGATTTGACCATTGAAAGTTGGTAATTTTCCAACCAATATGCTACAACACAAATACAACATTGAAACAACATACTTTTTGACAACGTTTATTTATTGAATATCAGGTTCTGACTTTGATTTGACCTTTGAATTTTGGTTATTTTCCAACCAATATTCTACAAAAAAATACAACATGCTTTTTGACAACGTTGAATCAATGTTGGGTTCTGACATTGATTTGAACGTTGATTTTTGGTCATTTCCCAACCAATATTCTACATCACAAATACACCGTTGAAACAACATGCTTTTTGACAACGTTTAATCAAAGTTGGGTTCTGACGTTGATTTTAACCATTGAAATACGGTCATTTCTCAACCAATATTCTACGACACAAATACAACATTGAAAGAACTCCCTTTAGACCACATTCATTTAATGTTGGGTTCTGACGTTGATTTGACCATTGAAATTTGGTCATTTTCCAACCAATATTCCACAACACAAATACAACGTTGAAACAACATGCTTTTTGACAACGTTTAATCAATGTCAGGTTGTGATGTTGATTTAACAATTTAATTTTGGTTATTTTCCAACCAATATTCTACAACACAAATAGAACGTTGAAATAACATGCTTTTTGACAACGTTTAATCAATGTTGGGTTCTGGCGTTGAATTGATCATTGAATTTTGGTCATTTTCGAACCAATATTCTGGAACACCAACACAACAAGCTTTTTGACAATGTTTAATCAATGTCAGGTGTTGATGTTGATTTGACTGACCATTGAAATGTGGTCATTTCCCAACCAATATTCTACAACACAAATACAACGTTGAAACAACATGCTTTTTGACGTTTATTCAATGTCAGGTTGTGACGTTGATTTGACCATTGAATGTTGGTCATATTACAACCAATATTCTACAACACAAATACAAAATGCTTTTGGACAACGTTTATTTAATGTTGGGTTCTGATGTTGATTTGACTATTAAATGTTGGTTATTTTCCAACCAATACGCTACAACACAAATACAACGTTGAAACAACATGCTTGTTGACGACGTTTAATCAATTTTGGGTTCTGACGTTGATTTGACCATTGAATTTTGGTCATTTCTCAACCAATATTCTACAACACAAATACAACATTGAAACAACATACTTTTTGACAACGTTTATTCAATATCAGGTTCTGACGTTGATTAGACCTTTGGATTTTGGTTATTTTCCAACCAATATTCTACAACACAAATACAACATGCTTTTTGACAACGTTGAATCAATGTTGGGTTCTGACGTTGATTTGAACGTTGAATTTTAGTCATTTCCCAACCAATATTCTACATCACAAATACACCGTTGAAACAACATGCTTTTTGACAACGTTTAATCAAAGTTGGGTTGTGACGTTGATTTTAACCATTGAAATACGGTCATTTCTCAACCAATATTCTACGACACAAATACAACATTGAAAGAACTCGCTCTTTGACCACATTCATTTAATGTTGGGTTCTGACGTTGATTTGACCATTGAAATTTGGTCATTTTCCAACCAATATTCCACAACACAAATACAACGTTGAAACAACATGCTTTTTGACAACGTTTAATCAATGTCAAGTTGTGATGTTGATTTAACAATTTAATTTTGGTTATTTTCCAACCAATATTCTACAACACAAATAGAACGTTGAAACAACATGCTTTTTGACAACGTTTAATCAATGTTGGGTTCTGGCGTTGAATTGATCATTGAATTTTGGTCATTTTCGAACCAATATTCTAGAACACCAATACAACAAGCTTTTTGACAATGTTTAATCAATGTCAGGTGTTGATGTTGATTTGACTGACCATTGAAATGTGGTCATTTCCCAACCAATATTCTACAACACAAATACAACGTTGAAACAACATGCTTTTTGACGTTTATTCAATGTCAGGTTGTGACGTTGATTTGACCATTGAATGTTGGTCATATTACAACCAATATTCTACAACACAAATACAAAATGCTTTTGGACAACGTTTATTTAATGTTGGGTTCTGATGTTGATTTGACTATTAAATGTTGGTTATTTTCCAACCAATACGCTACAACACAAATACAACGTTGAAACAACATGCTTGTTGACGACGTTTAATCAATTTTGGGTTCTGACGTTGATTTGACCATTGAATTTTGGTCATTTCCCAACCAATATTCTACAACACAAATACAACATTGAAACAACATACTTTTTGACAACGTTTATTCAATATCAGGTTCTGACGTTGATTAGACCTTTGGATTTTGGTTATTTTCCAACCAATATTCTACAACACAAATACAACATGCTTTTTGACAACGTTGAATCAATGTTGGGTTCTGACGTTGATTTGAACGTTGAATTTTAGTCATTTCCCAACCAATATTCTACATCACAAATACACCGTTGAAACAACATGCTTTTTGACAACGTTTAATCAAAGTTGGGTTGTGACGTTGATTTTAACCATTGAAATACGGTCATTTCTCAACCAATATTCTACGACACAAATACAACATTGAAAGAACTCGCTTTTTGACCACATTCATTTAATGTTGGGTTCTGACGTTGATTTGACCATTGAAATTTGGTAATTTTCCAACCAATATTCCACAACACAAATACAACGTTGAAACAACATGCTTTTTGACAACGTTTAATCAATGTCAAGTTGTGATGTTGATTTAACAATTTAATTTTGGTTATTTTCCAACCAATATTCTACAACACAAATAGAACGTTGAAACAACATGCTTTTTGACAACATTTAATCAATGTTGGGTTCTGGCGTTGAATTGATCATTGAATTTTGGTCATTTTCGAACCAATATTCTAGAACACCAATACAACATGCTTTTTGACAATGTTTAATCAATGTCAGGTGTTGATGTTGATTTGACTGACCATTGAAATGTGGTCATTTCCCAACCAATATTCTACAACACAAATACAACGTTGAAACAACATGCTTTTTGACGTTTATTCAATGTCAGGTTGTGACGTTGATTTGACCATTGAATGTTGGTCATTTTCCAACCAATATTCTACAACACAAATACAAAATGCTTTTGGACAACGTTTATTTAATGTTGGATTCTGATGTTGATTTGACTATTAAATGTTGGTTATTTCCCAACCAATACGCTACAACACAAATACAACGTTGAAACAACATGCTTGTTGACGACGTTTAATCAATTTTGGGTTCTGACGTTGATTTGACCATTGAATTTTGGTCATTTCCCAACCAATATTCTACAACACAAATACAACATTGAAACAACATACTTTTTGACAACGTTTATTAAATATCAGGTTCTGACGTTGATTAGACCTTTGGATTTTGGTTATTTTCCAACCAATATTCTACAAAAAAATACAACATGCTTTTTGACAACGTTGAATCAATGTTGGGTTCTGACATTGATTTGAACGTTGATTTTTGGTCATTTCCCAACCAATATTCTACATCACAAATACACCGTTGAAACAACATGCTTTTTGACAACGTTTAATCAAAGTTGGGTTCTGACGTTGATTTTAACCTTTGAAATTTGGTCATTTCTCAACCAATATTCTACGACCCAAATACAACATTGAAAGAACATGCTTTTTGACATTAATTTAATGTTGGGTTCTGACGTTGATTTGACCATTGAAATTTGGTCATTTTCCAACCAATATTCCACAACACAAATACAACGTTGAAACAACATGCTTTTTGACAACGTTTAATCAATGTCAGGTTGTGATGTTGATTTAACAATTTAATTTTGGTCATTTCCCAACCAATATTCTACAACACAAATAGAACGTTGAAACAACATGCTTTTTGACAACGTTTAATCAATGTGGGGTTCTGGCGTTGAATTGATCATTGAATTTTGGTCATTTTCGAACCAATATTCTAGAACACCAATACAACATGCTTTTTGACAATGTTTAATCAATGTTAGGTGTTGATGTTGATTTGACTGACCATTGAAATGTGGTCATTTCCCAACCAATATTCTACAACACAAATACAACGTTGAAACAACATGCTTTTTGACGTTAATTCAATGTCAGGTTGTGACGTTGATTTGACCATTGAATGTTGGTCATTTTCCAACCAATATTCTACAACACAAATACAATATGCTTTTGGACAACGTTTATTTAATGTTGGGTTCTGATGTTGATTTGACTATTAAATGTTGGTTATTTTCCAACCAATACGCTACAACACAAATACAACGTTGAAACAACATGCTTTTTGACAACGTTTAATCAATGTTGGGTTCTGCTGTTGATTTGACCATTGAATTTTGGTCATTTCTCATCCAACATGGATCCAACGTTAAGACATCAACGTTGTCTTAATTTATAAACACATCTGTTTTGCAACGTTGGACATGTACCTATAATCAACATTGTATCAATGATTTGTGCCTGATGGGTTATATTATATTATTATTATTGTATATTTTTTGTAAATATGATGTCTTAATTTTAAATATTTATGTATCAAGAATGTACTAATTCTTTAATTCATCTTGCCTGTATAATAAATCAACTAATTTAAAAGGTAGAAATATCATTATTTTTAGAAGCTGAATTACTAGTGTATTGTTACACTGTTATTATACCACGACCGCCAACAGGCAGCTTGTTTGTTTGGAGCATCAAATTCATTTTGAATGTGAAATAACCACAAAAAGACTTTACATGACAGTGCCAGAGTGGAGATCCTGGTGTGTAAATAATACAAATAATACATTTTGCAGAGGGAAAGTGAGCTTGACATCAGACGTTCTAGTGACACCTTGTGGCAGAAGAAGGGTCCTCAAGAACAGACTCCCAACCAGATGGATGGATGGGTTATACTTGTATAGTGTTTTTCTACCTTCAAGGTACTCAAAGCACTTTGACACTATTCACACATTCACACACACACATCCACACACTGATGGCGTTGTGTAAATGCTAAATAAAAACAGAAAACAAGGATTTGCAAATCCTTTCCAACTTATATTCAATTGAATAGACCGCAAAGACAAGATATTTAATGTTCGAAATGAGTATTCTTTGCAAATAGTCATGAACTTAGAATTTAATGGAAGCAACACATTTTTAAAAAAAGTTGTCACAGGGGCATTTTTACCACTGTGTTACATGGCCTTTCCTTTTAACAACATCCAGTAAACATTTGGGAACTGACAAGACCAATTTTTTAAGCTTTTCAGGTGGAATTATTTCCCATTCTTGCTGGATGTACAGCTTAAGTTGGCGTCGGTGGCGTTTCTGGGTGTTGTTGATAAATGGCTTTCGCTTTGCATAGTAGTATTTTAATTTGCTCTTACAGATGTTGCGACCAATGTTCCCTCTAATTTTTCATGTGTGAGCAAAGGCAAAAACTCCCTGAGCATTCAGTGGAGCCCATGTGAGCAACATCAGACGTGCACACTGTGGCTACACCAGCAGCACACCTGTCCCAAACCGGACTAAATAACAAGTTCAATCTCCATCCATCCATCCATTTTCTACCGCTTGTCCCTTTCGGGGTCGCGGGGGGTGCTGGAGCCTATCTCAGCTGCATTCGGGCGGAAGGCGGGGTACACCCTGGACAAGTCCCCACCTCATTGCAGGGCCAACACAGACAACATTCTCTTATTATTATAATCAAATGACAGCAGTCATTTCCATTTCTAATATAAGTGTTTAGGCCCACTTACAATGACAATAACAGAAATATTGTTTTTCATGAACTGTGTACTTGTATTGTTTGTCTGGGTGGAGTTCCTGCTTTGGAAATAATTTGTACCCCTTTCAGACATTGCATTTAGTTCCCACTAAAACATCCACATGTTGCACAATGAGCTGTAAGCAGGGGTTCATGTGTACATTCATGCAACTTCCTGTTTGTAAAAAATATATTTTTATTAGTATTTATTTAATATACTAACAGCATTTCATGATTAATATGTATACATTAAGATTCCTAATAAACGATACTAGAATAAGCACACATTTGATTGGTAAATCATAGTGTGACGACCTGGAATGACACTTTATGTGTGGTGTTGGAGTTGTCCGACTTTTTGTGTGGCTGTAAACGCATCACTGGCTAAGTGCCATATGTGCATGTGTTGGCGCAAGTGAGAAAGGGCGAGTGGCTGCTGTTGATATAACAAAGTTGCTTTTGGTCTGGTTTGTACTGCAGAAAATGACCAGTTTTGCTAGATATCTTTTTTTTTATTAATGTTTTGGTGATGTGTTTAAAGAGTTTTGCTCAGTAAAGTGACGGATGGAATTCATGTCCTCAAAGCGTCTCGACAGACGTCACAATATTTGAACAATAATGACGAAAACTGTTGTCTCTGTTGTGTCCGTGTGTCGAAAATTGTTATGCGCTTATTTTTTTATTTGATTTTGTGCGTGGCATAGATTTGCCGTGCGCAGAGGACGCTTGAGCAGTGCGCAGTTGCACAGGCGCGCACCTTAGAGGGAACGTTGGTAGCGACCAACTGTAGTTACTGACAGTGGTTTTCTGAAGTGTTCCTGAGGCCATGTGGTGATATCCTTTACACACTGATGTCGTCTGTTGATGCAGTACCGCCTGAGGGATTGGAGGGCACGGGCATGTCGCTTACGTGCAGTGATTTCTTCCGATTCTCTGAACCCTTTGATGATATCACTGACCGTAGATGGTGAAATTCCTAAAATCCTTGCAATAGCTGGTTGAGAAAGGTTTTTCTTAAACTGTTCAACAATTTGCTCACGCATTTGTTGACAAAGTGGTGACCCTCGCCCCATCCTTGTTTGGGAATGACAGAGCATTTCATGGAAGCTGCTTTTATACCCAATCATGGCACCCACCTGTTCCCAATTAGCCAGTTCACCTGTGGGATGTTCCAAATAAGTCTTTGATGAGCATTTATCTGTCTTTTTTGCCACTTGTGCCAGCTTTTTTTAAACATGTTGCAGGCATCAAATTCCAAATGAGCTAATATTTGCAGAAAATAACAAAGTTTTCCAGCTCGAACGTTAAGTATCTTGTCTTTGCAGTCTATTCAATTGAATATAAGTTGAAAAGGATTTGCAAATCATGGTATTCTGTTTTTATTTACCATTTACACGACATGCCAACTACACTGCTTTTGGGTTTTGTACTTTGGGTTACTCACCTGTAATCTGTTCCATTGACCGGTCCCCAGGTGTAAGTTCTGACTCCTCGATCAATGTATCTCTGCGAGAGGTAACATCAGTAATTTACCCAACAATCCTCATTATAAATATCGTTCCCTCACCTCGTCCTGAGTTTTCACCAGAGTCTGAATGGTGCGTTCACCCGTCTCGCCGTCGATCATCATTCTCCGGATCTGCCGGGTGAGAGTGGCCGCTCTTTGATTTACGGTGTACGTAAATGTTCCACACCGCTACCTTCGCACCACCTCGTAAACATGACAAACATTTTTCGATAAACATCTACCTCCACTTTAATATCGTTCTCCAGCTCAGCATCCAGGAAGTCCAGGGTCACAGGCTCCTGGAATTTAGGATTCTATAAGGAAAGGATGACAATTCAGTTGTTAAAAAAAAACCTTACGAGATGTTTTTAAGTGTTTTCACTCAATAAATGTCATCTTTTCAAAAACTGCTACGAAAAATGTATACAGGTATAATCATTTTTCCCCAGTCCATACAAGTCATTGTTTTAAAACTATGTCAATCCAAAATAGACAAAGCTTTTTTCAACATGTATTCAAAGGGGACTTATGATAAATCTCCTCTTTCCTTATTTATAAATGTTGCTAAAATGTTAGCTAATCGTGGTAAAGCGACAAATCATACAGTTTTAGATGCCCCTGTTCACAGGGTTTCAGAGTATTTTTTATTTTTTAACGTTCTATTTACAGTGCATTCGGAACGTATTCACGCCGCTTCACTTTTCCCCCCTGTTTTGTTTTGTTACAGCCTTATTCCAAAATTGAATAAGTTCATTTTTGTAATCAAAATTCGACATACAATACACAATAATGATAATGGGCATATAATAACAACATTGTTAATATTTGGTTACTATTTAGGTCGCAATATATATATAGAGTAGTGGTTCTTAACCTGGTTCCGATCGAAGTCACACTGAGTTGCAGGTGTGTAATTTGTTGTGAGTTTATGCAGTGTTGGTTTTGTTGTTTGAACAAGGTGATGTTCATGCACGGTTCATTTTGTGCACCAGTAAAAAAAACATGGTAACACTTTAGTACTGGGAACATATTCACCATTAATTAGTTTCTTATTAACATGCAAATTAGTAACATATTGGCTCTTAACTAGTCATTATTAATTACTTATTAATGCTTTATTCGGCATGGCCTTATTATAACCCTAACCCTCTAACCCTGGCCCTAACCCTCTAACCCAGGGGTGGGCAATTAATTTTTACCGGGGGCCGCATGAGCAACCCTAACACTGCTGGAGGGCCACATCGACAATATTTTAATTAAATTTTGCTCAATATTATTTTTGATATATACCGTAAGATAAATAATAATAATAATAATAATAATAATATTAAAACTTTAATTTAACCTAACTTAACTTTATACCAAAAGCACTGCTTTGGAAATCATTTGTACCCCTTTCAGAGATCACATTTAGTTCCCCTTAAACATCCTCATGTTGCACAATGAAATGTAAGCATGGGATGAAGTGTGCATTCCTGTAACTTTCTCTAGTAACAGCATTCCATGATTAATATAAATAAATTAACATTAACAATAAATGACAGTAAAATAAGCACACGTATGACTGAGGAGTCATAGTGTAACTTTGTGTGGTGTTTGAGTTGTCCGACTTTTTGTGTGGCCATAAACGCACCAGTGGTTTAGTGGTATGTGTGTTGGTGACAGATGACAAGTTGGTTTTGGCCTGGTTTGTACGGCAGAAAATGACTAGTTTTTCGAGATAGGAGTGTTTTACTCATGTTTTTAGTGTGGTTATGGCCGAATATAAACAGTTTTGCTCAATAAAGTGACCGATACAATTCCTGGCCTCGAAGCATCTCGATAGACGTTACAATAATTGAACGGTGTTCATTTGAACGGTGTAGACGAACACCGTTAGGGCCGCTTGTTGTCACTGTCACTCAGAGTTGCAATGCAAAATTACACAGAATAAACGTGTTTATTTTGTTTAGAATTCAGATGGGATTTGATTTGGTGCGCGGCATATATTTGCTGTGCGCAGAGGACGCTTGAGCAGTGCGCAATTACGCAGGCGCGCACCTTAGAGGGAACGTTGCTTGGCAGTCCATGTCTTGTTGAAAACACGCCATTCGTCATCAACGTTTCTCTTTTTAGCGTCTCGGGTGTAAACCGTGCATCACTTGTCGCTGTGCGCCTTCACTCACAGGTTACACACGGACATACGCCCATAAATAACACTTTTCAAAATAAAAGCAGCACAGTTGTATTGCGCGCACGACAGATGTTTTTTCAACTTTATTTTGTAATTTGTGATTGCAGCTGTTCACATTCACTCACAATCACGCACGAGCATATATAATGAATATTATCAACAACAGTATCAATATTAGTTACAATTTCAACATAGCAGTAATTAAAAATAACAAACACAAAAATGTGTGTGTGTGTGTGTGTGTGTGTGTGTGTGTGTGTGTGTGTGTGTGTGTGTGTGTGTGTGTGTGTGTGTGTGTGTGTGTGTGTGTGTGTGTGTGTGTGTGTGTGTGTGTGTGTGTGTGTGTGTGTGTGTGTGTGTTCTTGTATTTTTATCCTTCTTGAGACATCCACAAGGAAAAGTACCTTCCATATTACATCTAATAGAGAATGTCTCATTTGCACCCCTGGTGATGAAATATATCAAAATTAGGGTGGTCCCATGAAAAATTGACTATCAACATATGAAATAACAAGTGTGTGTAACAAATTTGAGGTGCTCCCCCTCTGGCCAAAATATGTAATAACAAGTGTGTGTAAGAAATTGAAATTGGCCCCCTTTGGACAAAATTAATGAAAAAAAATAAAATTAATATGTACATAGAGACATACTGTAATAACTTGAAATAAATAAGAAAGATTAAAAACCAATTACAAACAAAAAATTCCCCAAAAAATAAATTAAGTAAGATCAGTCTTTTTCTCACAATGTGTCAATTTTTTTCTTATAAAATTGGGAACAATTTTTCATATTCTTTCTGTAATAGTGCAATATTTTCTCTTAAAATTAAGACTTTTTTTATGTAAAATCATTACTTTTCAAGGCAAAATGCTGACATTTGTCAAACAAAATTCTGACTTTTATCACAATGTTGCCAATTCTTTTGTTGTTCTTGTAAAATAGTGACATTTTTTGAGTAAAATTATGACTTTTGTCATCATTTTGCCAATTAAAATTCCAATTATTACTATAATATGGCCAACATTTAAAGTTGTCTTATACAATTGTGACTTTTGTCGAGTAAAATTCCAACTTTTATCATAATATTGCACAGATGTTCAGTTTTTCTTGTAAAATGTTGACTTGCGTTGAGTAAAATTATGACTTTTACCATTATGACTTTTGTCATCATTTTGCCAATTAAAATTCCAATTATTACTATAATATGGCCAAAATTTTTAAGTTTTCTTATACAATTGTGACTTTTGTTGAGTAAAATTCCAACTTTTATCATAATATTGCACAGTTTTTCAGTTTTTCTTGTAAAATGTTGACTTGCGTTGAGTAAAATTATGACTTTTACCATTATGACTTTTGTCATAATTTTGCCAATTAAAATTTCAATTATTACTATAATATGGCCAACATTTTAAAGTTTTCTTATACATTTGTGACTTTTGTCGAGTAAAATTCCAACTTTTATCATAATATTGCACAGATGTTCAGTTTTTCTTGTAAAATTTTGACTTGCGTTGAGTAAAATTATGACTTTTACTATTATGACTTTTGTCATCATTTTGCCAATTAAAATTCCAATTATTACTATAATATGGCCAACATTTTAAAGTTTTCATATACAATTGTGACTTTTGTCGAGTAAAATTCCAACTTTTATCATAATATTGCACAGTTTTTCAGTTTTTCTTGTAAAATTTTGACTTGCTTTGAGTAAAATTATGACTTTTACCATTATGACTTTTGTCATAATTTTGCCAATTCAAATTTCAATTATTACTATAATAGGGCCAACATTTTAAAGTTTTCTTATACAATTGTGACTTTTGTCAAGTAAAATTCCAACTTTTATCATAATATTGCACAGATGTTCAGTTTTTCTTGTAAAATGTTGACTTGCGTTGAGTAAAATTATGACTTTTACCATTATGACTTTTGTCATCATTTTGCCAATTCAAATTCCAATTATTACTATAATATGGCCAACATTTTAAAGTTTTCTTATACAATTGTGACTTTTGTCAAGTAAAATTCCAACTTTTATCAAAATATTGCACAGATGTTCAGTTTTTTCTTGTAAAATGTTGACTTGCGTTGAGTAAAATTATGACTTTTACCATTATGACTTTTGTCATAATTTTGCCAATTAAAATTTCAATGATTACTATAATATGGCCAACATTTTAAAGTTTTCTTATACAATTGTGACTTTTGTCGAGTAAAATTCAAACTTTTATCATAATATTGCACAGATTTTCAGTTTTTCTTGTAAAATGTTGACTTGTGTTGAGTAAAATTATGACTTTTACCATTAGGACTTTTGTCATAATTTTGCCAATTAAAATGTCAATGATTACTATAATATGGCCAACATTTTAAAGTTTTCTTATACAATTGTGACTTTTGTCGAGTAAAATTCAAACTTTTATCATAATATTGCACAGATTTTCAGTTTTTCTTGTAAAATGTTGACTTGTGTTGAGTAAAATTATGACTTTTACCATTATGACTTTTGTCATCATTTTGCCAATTAAAATTTAAATGATTACTATAATATGGCCAACATTTTAAAGTTTTCTTATACAATTGTGACTTTTGTCGAGTAAAATTCAAACATTTATCATAATATTGCACAGATTTTCAGTTTTTCTTGTAAAATGTTGACTTGTGTTGAGTAAAATTATGACTTTTACCATTATGACTTTTGTCATCATTTTGCCAATTCAAATTCCAATTATTACTATAATATGGCCAACATTTTAAAGTTTTCTTATACAATTGTGACTTTTGTCAAGTAAAATTCCAACTTTTATCATAATATTGCACAGATGTTCAGTTTTTCTTGTAAAATGTTGACTTGCGTTGAGTAAAATTATGACTTTTACCATTATGACTTTTGTCATCATTTTGCCAATTCAAATTCCAATTATTACTATAATATGGCCAACATTTTAAAGTTTTCTTATACAATTGTGACTTTTGTCAAGTAAAATTCCAACTTTTATCATAATATTGCACAGATTTTCAGTTTTTCTTGTAAAATTTTGACTTGCGTTGAGTAAAATTATGACTTTTACCATTAGGACTTTTGTCATAATTTTGCCAATTAAAATTTAAATTATTACTATAATATGGCCAAAATGTTAAAGTTTTCTTATACAGTTGTGACTTTTGTCGAGTAAAATTCCAACTTTTATCAAAATATTGCACAGATGTTCAGTTTTTTCTTGTAAAATGTTGACTTGCGTTGAGTAAAATTATGACTTTTACCATTATGACTTTTGTCATAATTTTGCCAATTAAAATTCCAATTATTACTATAATATGGCCAACATTTTAAAGTTTTCTTATACAATTGTGACTTTTGTCGAGTAAAATTCAAACTTTTATCATAATATTGCACAGATTTTCAGTTTTTCTTGTAAAATGTTGACTTGTGTTGAGTAAAATTATGACTTTTACCATTAGGACTTTTGTCATAATTTTGCCAATTAAAATGTCAATGATTACTATAATATGGCCAACATTTTAAAGTTTTCTTATACAATTGTGACTTTTGTCGAGTAAAATTCAAACTTTTATCATAATATTGCACAGATTTTCAGTTTTTCTTGTAAAATGTTGACTTGTGTTGAGTAAAATTATGACTTTTACCATTATGACTTTTGTCATCATTTTGCCAATTAAAATTTAAATGATTACTATAATATGGCCAACATTTTAAAGTTTTCTTATACAATTGTGACTTTTGTCGAGTAAAATTCAAACATTTATCATAATATTGCACAGATTTTCAGTTTTTCTTGTAAAATGTTGACTTGTGTTGAGTAAAATTATGACTTTTACCATTATGACTTTTGTCATCATTTTGCCAATTCAAATTCCAATTATTACTATAATATGGCCAACATTTTAAAGTTTTCTTATACAATTGTGACTTTTGTCAAGTAAAATTCCAACTTTTATCATAATATTGCACAGATGTTCAGTTTTTCTTGTAAAATGTTGACTTGCGTTGAGTAAAATTATGACTTTTACCATTATGACTTTTGTCATCATTTTGCCAATTCAAATTCCAATTATTACTATAATATGGCCAACATTTTAAAGTTTTCTTATACAATTGTGACTTTTGTCAAGTAAAATTCCAACTTTTATCATAATATTGCACAGATTTTCAGTTTTTCTTGTAAAATTTTGACTTGCGTTGAGTAAAATTATGACTTTTACCATTAGGACTTTTGTCATAATTTTGCCAATTAAAATTTAAATTATTACTATAATATGGCCAAAATGTTAAAGTTTTCTTATACAGTTGTGACTTTTGTCGAGTAAAATTCCAACTTTTATCAAAATATTGCACAGATGTTCAGTTTTTTCTTGTAAAATGTTGACTTGCGTTGAGTAAAATTATGACTTTTACCATTATGACTTTTGTCATAATTTTGCCAATTAAAATTCCAATTATTACTATAATATGGCCAACATTTTAAAGTTTTCTTATACAATTGTGACTTTTGTCGAGTAAAATTCAAACTTTTATCATAATATTGCACAGATTTTCAGTTTTTCTTGTAAAATGTTGACTTGTGTTGAGTAAAATTATGACTTTTACCATTAGGACTTTTGTCATAATTTTGCCAATTAAAATTTCAATTATTACTATAATATGGCCAAAATTTTAAAGTTTTCTTATACAATTGTGACTTTTGTCAAGTAAAATTCCAACTTGTATCATAATATTGCACAGATGTTCAGTTTTTCTTGTAAAATGTTGACTTGCGTTGAGTAAAATTATGACTTTTACCATTATGACTTTTGTCATCATTTTGCCAATTAAAATTCCAATTATTACTATAATATGGCCAACATTTTTAAGTTTTCTTATACAATTGTGACTTTTGTCGAGTAAAATTCCAACTTTTATCATAATATTGCACAGATTTTCAGTTTTTCTTGTAAAATTTTGACTTGCGTTGAGTAAAATTATGACTTTTACCATTAGGTCTTTTGACATAATTTTGCCAATTAAAATTTCAATTATTACTATAATATGGCCAAAATTTTAAAGTTTTCTTATACAATTGTGACTTTTGTCAAGTAAAATTCCAACTTTTATCATAATATTGCACAGATGTTCAGTTTTTCTTGTAAAATGTTGACTTGCGTTGAGTAAAATTATGACTTTTACCATTATGACTTTTGTCATCATTTTGCCAATTCAAATTCCAATTATTACTATAATATGGCCAACATTTTTAAGTTTTCTTATACAATTGTGACTTTTGTCGAGTAAAATTCCAACTTTTATCATAATATTGCACAGTTTTTCAGTTTTTCTTGTAAAATGTTGACTTGCGTTGAGTAAAATTATGACTTTTACCATTATGACTTTTGTCATCATTTTGCCAATTAAAATTTCAATTATTACTATAATATGGCCAACATTTTAAAGTTTTCTTATACAATTGTGACTTTTGTCGAGTAAAATTCCAACTTTTATCATAATATTGCACAGTTTTTCAGTTTTTCTTGTAAAATGTTGACTTGCGTTGAGTAAAATTATGACTTTTACCATTATGACTTTTGTCATAATTTTGCCAATTAAAATTTCAATTATTACTATAATATGGCCAACATTTTAAAGTTTTCTTATACAATTGTGACTTTTGTCGAGTAAAATTCTGACTTTTATCATAATATTGCACAGACGTTCAGTTTTTCTTGTAAAATTTTGACTTGCGTTGAGTAAAATTATGACTTTTACAATAAAAATGCAAAAAGTTTTACTAGTGAAATAGTTATTTGTGATATTCCAACTAATTTTTCACAACAAGCTGTTTTATATTTACATAGTATCATTATTGTTGTAAATAAAAATCTTTATATATCTAGAAAGGGTGGTCCTAAAGAGGTAGGCATTTGTCGGAGGTCTCAAGAAGGTAACAAATACAAAAAGGTGTGTGTGTGTTTTTTTGTGTGTGTGCAAAAAAATAAATACAAACATTATCCACATAGCTATAAAACCTCCATTAAGAAAAAGTCACAATTTGATGAAGTCCATCAATAAAAATGAGGGTGGTATTTACAATTAGTCACTCTTTAAGGATGGAGTGAATGTGTCAGGACAAAAATGCATTTGCATACTAATCAACCACAAACATGTTTATTCTTTAGCATATTTATAATGTCACTGGGTCATTAAACAGTTTAGCAAGCCTTTGTGGTTTGCACAACAATGTTATTTGGTTCCTCAGTCAGGGTCAGTGGAAATGCAGGGTATAAAAAGTATAAAGGGAATCAGAGAAGTACTTAAAATGAAATATACATTTATATATGCATGGCTTTATGAGGGTATAAAAAGGAGTGTGAGCGGCATTCCAGTCCTATAGCTCATATATTTCCATGCCAACGATATGCAGGGACACTACTGCCCTCTTTTTGACAAACCAAATTAAATCAATAAAAAAAATCCATGATTGAATGCACGGTGCGTAAAATGCTCGTTGACATAATCAAGTTGCATGAGTTCCTTACTTTTGGCGGCGAGTAAAAAATGCAATGGGGGGGGCGGCAAAGAAAGAGGACGTATCACGGCATGAATAAGAGAGAGGAAGACAAAAGAAGGAATTAATGATCAAGGGCTAGCAATGGTGCATGACACAGAATAAGACATCAAACACATTGAAGAGAGACAGGATGTGAAAGGGAGAAAAAAAGAAACAATTAGAGACAGGAAGTAAATGAATACGAGAGGATTGGAATGTTTAACGCCAACAGAAGAGCTGTGTCAAACATTCAATGTCAGAAGTGGTTGAAATGTTCTTTGTTACGGCTCTTGGGTTGGGTCTATGCAGGAGTTACTCGTAATACCATATTTTCCGGACCATAGGGCGCACCGGATTATAAGGCGCACTGCCGATGAGCGGGTCTATTCAGGTCTATTTTCATACCGGATTACAAGGCGCATTAAAGGGGTCATATTATGATTTTTTTTCTAAATGTAAAAGACTTCCTTGTGGTCTACATCAGTGTTTTTCACTAGTGTGCCGTGAGATACAGTCTGGTGTGCCGTGGGGGATTATCTAATTTCACCTATTTGGGTTAAAAATGTTTTTTTGCAAACCAGTAATTATAGTCTGCAAATGATGTGTTGTTGTTGAGTGTTGGTGTGTCTAGAGCTGGGCAGAGTAACCGTGTAATACTCTTCCATATCAGTAGGTGGCAGCCGGTAGCTAATTGCTTTGTAGATGTCGGTAACAGCGGGAGGCAGTGTGCAGGTAAAAAGGTGTCTAATGCTTAAACTAAAAATAAACAAAAGGGTGAGTGCCCTTAAGAAAAGGCATTGAAGCTGAGGGAAGGCTATGCAGAACAAAACTGAAACTGAAGTGGCTACAAAGTAAACAAAAACAGAATGCTGGACGACAGCAAAGACTTACTGTGGAGCAAAGACGGCGTCCACAATGTACATCCGAACATGACATGACAATCAATTTTAACAATGTCCCCACTAAGAAGGATAAAAATAACGGAAATATTCTTGATTGCTAAAACAAAGTAGATGCGGGAAATATCGCTCAAAAGAAGACATGAAACTGCTACAGGAAAACACCAAAAAAAGGGAAAAAGCCACCAAAATAGGAGCGCAAGACAAGAACTAAAACCCTACACACAGGAAAACAGCAACAAAGTCCAAATAAGTCAGGGTGTGATGTGACAGGTGGTGACAGTACACCTACTTTGAGACAAGAGCTATAGTGATGCATGCTTGGTTATGGTTTAAAGTCATATCCAACAATTGCGACAAGGACTTTTTACTGTCAACTGAGTTTCATTTTTTAATGATTTCTGCTGGTGGTGTGCCTCCGCATTTTTTCAACGCAAAAAAAATGTGCCTTGGCTCAAAAAATGTTGAAAAACCCTGCTCTACATAACATGTGATGGTGGTTCTTTGCTCAAAATGTTGCATAGATGATGTTTTACACATCATCTTCAAGTCACTTTCTGACAGTCGCTTCAGGATGCGCCGTTTTGTGGGCGGGTCTTATTTACGTGCCTCCACTTCGACAGCGTCTTCTCCCCGTCATCTTTGTTGTAGCGGTGTAGCGTGCAAGGACGGGAGTGGAAGAAGTGTCAAAAGATGGCGTTAACTGTTTTAATGACATTCACACTTTACTTCAATCAATAACGGAGCAGCATCTCCTCATCCGTAGCTCTCTAGTGCAACAACAACACCCGAAATGTGCCCCGTGACCGGAACTCTCTAATAACTAAAGTTCCTTGGGTGAATAATGTAAACTCACTACACCGGTATGTTTTAGAGCTTTCATGGCAAGTTTACTTATAAGTAAGAACTTCACACTACTTTAAATTAGAAATGGCAACAGCGGAGGATGAATGTCCCTGTAGAGAGGGGGCGTGGCCAGGACCGGCCTCGAAGTCAGCGACAGGTGCGTAGATGGTCCACCTGGGCCTTGTTATCTAATCACCTGTCGCTCTGTATAAGCAGCAACCGGGAGGAGAGACACAATAAAACTGCATTGTAACCCTGAACCGGGCTCTCATGTCGGTGCTTGGTGGTCCGAAGAACCCACTGGGGGGCAACCTCCACAGTCCCATAACAAGAAGATAGAGAAAAAGAAGAAGCTTACGGACTACGGCGTCACCATGGACTACAAAGGCGGAGGCGCGCAAATTTTCAGGACTTATGCGGATCCCAAATACAGATCAGCAGGTACCAGAAGGTAAGAAAAGTTGCTTTTGCATAATATTGCCAAACAAAATGCCGGATAATATGTCTTACCTTATACTTATACACACACCATAATAATACTCCTATGTTGAAGGACAGTACAATCCATCAAGCGGTGTGGCTTCATAGCTTACCAAAGTTTTACTAAAACATTTTGATAGATTTGTGAGCGCCGTGTGTAATGTTCTATATTTTCAATGGAACATATAGAATTTTGGTGTTGTTTACTTGAGTCATATTGCAGTCTACACGTATGTCTTAGGTGTGACTGCCATCTACTGGTCACACTTATCATTACACCGTGTACTAAATAAAACTGCTTCGAGGTTGGTAAGCACAACCACAATTATTCCGTACATTAGGCGCACCGGGTTATAAGGTGCACTGTCGATTTTTGAAAAAATGAAAGGATTTTAAGTGCGCCTTATAGTCCGAAAAATTACGGTAATACTACGCTAGAAAATATGTGGTAACCTGGGTATCTAGTACCGCACATAGACTACTTCTATCTGAAAACCCTTCTACTTGATCTCACCTCGTGAAATGTGATATCATACTTATTATTGAGCCTGAGATTCCTGTTATGGATCCTCTTCTAGACACAATCATGGACAAGTGTAAACAGAAAAAACAAAACACTGTACTGAATATAAGACTGAAAAAGACGAGTCGTCTTATATTCGGGGTTTAGCGCTTTAGGCATCCACACCAGCAGGTGGCGTCAAAGTGTGTATATTGTCAAGTTACACAAAACAGGTGAAAAAAGTGCATACTGTACCTTTGGCTGGAGATTAGGGTGCAAAAGGACGTAGCCGTTTGGATCGATGGCAAAGTAGTATCCATTTGGGCCGATCTGGATGGTGAGAATAGGGCAAGGAGATAATCACAGGACACAAAACATGCATACAAACTGTGTACCACTAATCTCGCAAAAATGACTAATGATCTATTGCTAACGATGGATTCTGATGCGTCATCTATGTTGCTGCTTCTTGATCTTAGCGCCGCTTTCGATACCGTCAATCATAATATTTTATTAGAGCGTATCAAAACACGTATTGGTATGTCAGACTTAGCCTTGTCTTGGTTTAACTCTTATCTTACTGACAGGATGCAGTGCGTCTCCCATAACAATGTGACCTCGGACTATGTCAAGGTAACGTGCGGAGTTCCCCAGGGTTCGGTTCTTGGCCCTGTACTCTTTAGTATTTACATGCTGCCGCTGGGTGACATCATACGCAAGTACGGTGTTAGCTTTCACTGTTATGCTGATGACACTCAACTCTACATGCCCCTAAAGCTGACCAACACGCCGGACTGTAGTCAGCTGGAGGCGTGTCTTAATGAAATTAAACAATGGATGTCCGCTAACTTTTTGCAACTCAACGCTAAGAAAACGGAAATGCTGATTATCGGTCCTGCTAGACACCGACATCTATTTAATAATACCACCTTAACATTTGACAACCAAACAATTAAACAAGGAGACTCGGTAAAGAATCTGGGTATTATCTTCGACCCAACTCTCTCGTTTGAGTCACACATTAAGAGTGTTACTAAAACGGCCTTCTTTCATCTCCGTAATATCGCTAAAATTCGTTCCATCTTGTCCACAAGCGACGCTGAGATCATTATTCATGCGTTCGTTACATCTCGTCTCGATTACTGTAACGTATTATTTTCGGGCCTCCCTATGTCTAGCATTAAAAGATTACAGTTGGTACAAAATGCGGCTGCAAGGCTTTTGACAAAAACAAGAAAGTTTGATCATATTACGCCTATACTGGCTCACTTGCACTGGCTTCCTGTGCACTTAAGATGCGACTTTAAGGTTTTACTACTTACGTATAAAATACTACACGGTTTAGCTCCAGCCTATCTCGCCGATTGTATTGTACCATATGTCCCGACAAGAAATCTGCGTTCAAAGAACTCCGGCTTATTAGTGATTCCCAGAGCCCAAAAAAAAGTCTGCGGGCTATAGAGCGTTTTCTATTCGGGCTCCAGTACTCTGGAATGCCCTCCCGGTAACAGTTAGAGATGCTACCTCAGTAGAAGCATTTAAGTCCCATCTTAAAACTCATTTGTATAATCTAGCCTTTAAATAGACCCCCCTTTTTAGACCAGTTGATCTGCCGTTTCTTTTCTTCTCTCCTCTTCTCCCCTGTCCCTTGCGAGGGGGAGTTGCATAGGTCCGGTGGCCATGGATGAAGTGCTGGCTGTCCAGAGCCGGGACCCCGGGTGGACCACTAGCCTGTGCATCGGTTGGGGACATCTCTGCGCTGCTGACCCGTCTCCGCTCGGGATGGTTTCCTGTTGGCCCCGCTGTGGACTGGACTCCCGCTGATGTGTTGGATCCACTGTGGACTGGACTTTCACAATGTTATGTCAGACCCACTCGACATCCGTTGCTTTCGGTCTCCCCTAGAGGTGGGGGGTTACCCACATATGCGGTCCTCTCCAAGGTTTCTCATAGTCATTCACCGACGTCCCACTGGGGTGAGTTTTTCCTTGCCCGTATGTGGGCTCTGTACCGAGGATGTCGTTGTGGCTTGTACAGCCCTTTGAGACACTTGTGATTTAGGGCTATATAAATAAACATTGATTGATTGATGATTGATTGATAATCTGGTTTTTGGAGTGGTCGCCATCTTTGGTAGTGGTTTGCACATGCACAACGATTCTCGTGACAAACTTTGTATGTGATTATCTATTATATTCTGTAAAACCATAGCAAGCGTTCATCACCTAAACTTGAATAACTTTTGAAATAATGAATCAATTATTTTTATTTTTCAGATTTACCAAGAATAATTAATGTTCTAAAAGTTTAGAAAATGTCAGATTCGAGATGCCGTGGACTACTGAACAAAAGGCCTATTTTCGGCTGAATTCTATCCACGCGGCTCAATTGCAATTCAAAGAACGGTTTGGATTTCGTGAATTTCCTGCCCACACAATGATCTACAGACGGGTCAACAAGTTCCGAACCCATAGGACTGTTAATAACCTCAATCGTAAAGATACTAACAGACAATCACACTCTGGACGACCGAAATCATCAAGGACACCACAGAACGTTGATGCAGTCCGAGACTCTGTTGTTCGCAGCCCACGCAAGTCTGTGCGTCGACAAAGTCAGGAGCTTGGAATGAACCGGGAGTCTGTGCGGAGAATTTTGATCGCAGATCTCGTCCTCTATCCTTACAGGATACAGATTCAACAAAAGCTTACACCAGCTGACGTGAGGAAACGAGTGATCATGTGCCAGTGGTTTTGCGATAAGATTGACGCTGCGCCAGACTTCCTTGACAGACCGTCCTATCCTAGGCTGTCCTTGCAGCACCGCAGATTGGTCCGTGTTTGTAAATGTCGAGCATGTGGCGCCTGCGGTGTACCGGAGCAAACATCAATCTGTCCGACTCACTGTGAAACGTGGCGTGAGCTTTTTGATGTCATTGAGAGACACGTCGATCCCCATCACACCCAGAATGAGCTGGTTCTGATGCTGAGAGACAGTGGGAGAGACACCAAGATAAATACATCAACCCCACCCCTACTGTTCACGCCATCTGCGATCACCAGTTTAGGCCACAGCACCTCGACGTTCCTGTCATCTTTAGTCCTGGTCTTGTTGAAGACCGGGAGTGTCCCCGTTATGACAAGACCCAGTTCCTGAGACAGGGACAAGGAACAAACACACACTCTTTTGAGCATCTTATTACTGATAAAGTATGTGTCTAAGTAACGTATTTTACGGACTATAAGCCTCTACTTTTTTTCTACACTCAGAACCCTGCGGCTAATTTATGGATTTGTCTTTGCTAACAGCCATAATGTGTTGTATTATAATAATAATAAATGCTGGTATAGTTTTCATATAACACAACAGAGACACTGAAAAGGTGTTTTATTTTGTGTGCTACGGTGCCATCTGTTGGACAAATTTGCTCATTGTTGCGTGCTTTTAACCGGAAGTATAATTCCCATTTTGTCTACTATTCGTCCATTTGACCAATCTAAGTATAAGACTAGATGTGACCAATCTAAGTCTAAGACTAGATCTGACCAATCTAAGTCTATGACTAGATCTGACCAATCTAAGTCTATGACTAGATGTGACCAATCTAAATCCAAGACTAGATGTGACCAATCAAAGTCTAAGACTAGATCTGACCAATATAAGTCCAATACTAGATCTGCCCAATCTAAATCTAAGACTAGATGTGACCAATCTGAGTCTAAGACTAGATGTGACCAATCTAAGTCTAAAACTAGATGTGACCAATGTAAGTCTATGACTAGATGCAACCAATCTAAGTCTAAGACTAGATGTGACCAATCTAAGTCTAAGACTAGATGTGACCAATCTAAGTCTAAGACAAGATGTGATCAATCTAAGTCTTAGACTAGATCTTACCAATCTAAGTCTAAAACTAGATTTGACCACTCTTAATCCAATACTAGATGTGACCAATCTAAGTCTAAGACGAGATGTGACCAATCTGAGTCTAAGACTAGATGTGACCAATCTGAGTCTAAGACTAGATGTGACCAATCTAAGTCTAAGACTAGATGTGACCAATGTAAGTCTATGACTAGATGCAACCAATCTAAGTCTAAGACTAGATGTGACCAATCTAAGTCTAAGACTAGATGTGACCAATCTAAGTCTAAGACAAGATGTGATCAATCTAAGTCTTAGACTAGATCTTACCAATCTAAGTCTAAAACTAGATTTGACCACTCTTAATCCAATACTAGATGTGACCAATCTAAGTCTAAGACGAGATGTGACCAATCTGAGTCTAAGACTAGATGTGACCAATCTGAGTCTAAGACTAGATGTGACCAATCTGAGTCTAAGACTATATGTGACCAATCTAAGTCTAAGACTAGATTTGACCAATCTAAGTCTAAGACTAGATCTGACCACTATTAATCCAATACTAGATGTGACCAATCTAAGTCTAAGACTAGATGTGACCAATCTGAGTCTAACACTAGATGTGACCAATCTAAGTCTAAGACTAGATGTGACCAATCTAAGTCTAAGACTAGATGTGACCAATCTAAGTCTATGACTAGATGTGACCAATCTAAGTCTAAAACTAGATGTGACCAATCTAAGTCTAAGACTAGATCTGACCAATGTAAGACCCAGTTCCTGAGACAGGGACAAGGAACAAACACACACTTTTTTGAGCATCTTATTACTGAAAAAGTATGTGTCTATGTACCGTATTTTACAGACTATAAGCCTCTACTTTTCTTGAAGTGGATCATATTAGTACATTGTTTGATTTATTTACTTCATCCATTCCATCATTTAATTCCACATACTGATATACTGAAGGTGTTAAGTGTTGTGCGTGCATACAAATGTTTTAAATTAAAAAAAATTCTAAGATTATATTTCTCTTCTTTTGTTGAGAAGAATTGTTGTATATCCTTGGCTAGCAGGTTATAGTTTGCTTTGTGTATACTTTTAGCTGTTTGCAAATTCACTATGTTGTGGATTTTCAGTATTTTCGATTCAATAAATAAAGGGTTTGTATGTTCTCTATATCCAACATGATGTATTATTATCACTGATCTTTTTTGTAACACCGTTAATGAATGAAGTGTACTTTTGTAGTTATTTCCCCATATTTCTACACAATAACTCAGATATGTAACACTAGTGAGCAGTAGAGAATATGAAGTGATTTTTGGTCTAGAACATGTTTAGCTTTATTCATTATTGACGTGTTTCTTGCTACTTGCGTAATGCATATGTTCCTTTTTGACTGTACTTAAATGTATAATGTATCTATCTGTATAATAGACTGTATTTATGTTATTCACATGTGAATAATGCTGTATAATATACTGTATTTATGTTATTCACATGTGAATAATGCTGTATAATAGACTGTATTTGTTTTTCACATGTGAATAATGTTGTATAATAGACTGTATTGATATTATTCACATGTGAATAATGCTGTATAATAGACTGTATTTATATTACTCACATGTGAATAATGCTGTATAATAGACTGTATTTATGTTATTCACATGTGAATAATGCTGTATAATAGACTGTATTTATATTATTCACATGTGAATAATGTTGTATAATAGACTGTATTTATATTATTCACATGTGAATAATGCTGTATAATATACTGTATTTATGTTATTCACATGTGAATAATGCTGTATAATAGACTGTATTTATATTATTCACATGTGAATAATGCTGTATAATAGACTGTATTTATGTTATTCACATGTGAATAATGCTGTATAATAGACTGTATTTGTTTTTCACATGTGAATAATGTTGTATAATAGACTGTATTGATATTATTCACATGTGAATAATGCTGTATAATAGACTGTATTTATATTACTCACATGTGAATAATGCTGTATAATAGACTGTATTTATGTTATTCACATGTGAATAATGCTGTATAATAGACTGTATTTATATTATTCACATGTGAATAATGTTGTATAATAGACTGTATTTATATTATTCACATGTGAATAATGCTGTATAATATACTGTATTTATGTTATTCACATGTGAATAATGCTGTATAATAGACTGTATTTATATTATTCACATGTGAATAATGCTGTATAATAGACTGTATTTATGTTATTCACATGTGAATAATGCTGTATAATATACTGTATGTTATTCACATGTGAATAATGCTGTATAATAGACTGTATTTATGTTATTCACATGTGAATAATGCTGTATAATAGACTGTTTTTATGTTAGTCACATGTGAATAATGCTGTATAATCAGGAATCAATAAAGTACTATCTATCTAATAGACCGTATTTATATTATTCACATGTGAATAATGTTGTATAATAGACTGTATTTATATTATTTACATGAGAATAATTCTGTATAATAGACTGTATATATATTATTCACATGTGAATAATGCTGTATAATAGACTGTATTTATGTTATTCACATGTGAATAATGCTGTATAATACACTGTATTTATTTTATTCACATGTAAATAATGCTGTATAACAGACTGTATTTATGTTATTCACATGTGAATAATGCTGTATAGCAGACTGTATTTTTTAGTATTCACATGTGAATAATGCTGTATAATAGACTGTGTTTATATTATTCACATGTGAATATTGCTGTATAATAGACTGTGTTTATGTTATTCACATGTGAATAATGCTGTATAATAGACTGTATTTATATTATTCACATATAAAAATACCTAAGTGTTTATTGTCTATTGTGAGCGAACTGTGGTGCTGAATTTCCCCCAGGGATCAATAAAGTACTTTGTATTATATTCTATTCTATACTTTATGTAGTATATTTTTTTACATGAGATTTCCAGTTCAATTTATCATCACTCATTATACCTAGAAATTTGGTTTCATTTACTCTTTCAATTTCTATTCCGTCTAGTTGTATTTGTGTTTGACTTTCTTTTCTACTGTTACCAAATAGCATTATTTTAGTTTTACTGAGATTCGACGATAGTCTGTTTTTGTCAAACCATCTTTTCAATTTGTTCATTTCATCTGTTATTATTTGTATTATCTTCTGAGTGTACTCTCCTGAACAAAACGCTGTTGTATCATCCGCAAATAATACTAACTTTAAATCTTTTGTAACTTTACAAATGTCATTTATTTAGAGATTGAATAATGTTGGTCCTTGTATTGATCCCTGAGGTACACCACAAGATATATTTAGCGTTGTAGAAGTGTGTTCGCTTAACTTCACGTATTGTTTCCTGTTCGTTAAATAACTTCTTATCCAGTTTAAGACCAACCCTCTGATGCCATATCGTTCTAGTATTTTTTTTTTTAATTTTGTGATTAATTATATATATATTGAATATCCATCCATCCATCCATTTTCTACCGCTTATTCCCTTCGGGGTCGCGGGGGGCGCTGGAGCCTATCTCAGCTACACTCGGGCGGAAGGCGGGGTACACCCTGGACAAGTCGCCACCTCATCGCAGGGCCAACAGATAAAGGGAAAAATATCCAAATCCATTGCTATTCTTTATAAAGTAAGACACATGCTGAATAAGAAATGTCTGCATATGTTATATTATTCTTTTATTTTTCCATATTTAACATATTGTGTTGAAGTTTGGGGAAATGTTTATAGAACAAACATAGACCCAATAATTAAACTTCAAAAAAGGGTCATTAGAATAATACACAAAGCGTGCTACTATGAACATACCAATCCATTATTTATAAGTTCTAATGTGTTAAAATTTTCAGATATTGTGTTTTTAAAAACAATGGAAATTATGTTTCGAGTAAAGAACAACAGCCTTCCAGCTTGTATTCTTAGGTTATTTCAATTAAGAGGAGAAAAATATTGATTTTTGAAATAGGTAAAGCAAGAACGAATATAAAATACAAATGTATTTCAGTTTTAGGAGTTAAATGGTGGAACAAGCTCAGTGATGAGCTGAAGACATGTACTTCTTTGTTAAGGTTTAAGAAAACATTGAAAGGTGAAATCATTGAAAAATATAAAATATAACGATTACTTTCATCCCATTGATTTTTTTTTTCTTTTTAACTTTGATGTTCCAGGTAATCTTATTTTCAGTGAAGGTATAGGTTAGGCAAATATAAGCCTTGGCTTCAGCCTATTCCTTTTTCGGTCATGCATTTTCTTTTTTTTGTGTGTGTAAATGTGTATGATTGTTATATATGTAAAATTTGTACTCTTAAACTGGTCACACAAAATGGTTGATGGTTGATTATACGACAGAAATAAACTTATTTCATTCATTCATTCAATTATGTCAAATGCTTTAGTTCAGGGGTCACCAACGTGGTGCCCGCGGGCACCAGGTAGCCCGTAAGGACCAGGGGCCGTACTTATCAAGCTTCTTAGAATTACTCCTAAGAAGTCTGCTAAGAGTTGACTTAAGAGTAAATAAATTCTTTGCTGAAAGCTGCACTTAAAAGTTAGTTATCAAGCGTCTTACTCACACTTTCAGCGAAGTGTAGGACTGAATCTTAAGTGTCACACTCAGAGCTGAATTACGACATTACTATGTGCCGTAAACGGAATTTTAGGTGACGTCATTTCTGTGTCCATAGAAATGACCAATCACGGAAGGGAATCTGTTGTCTAAGAATAAAGAAATATCTTGGAAATATTTAAGTGGACAATGGGAGTGTATATTTTGACAATAAACTACAAAATAATACAAAACAAACTAGCACTCACGCTACCGCTCCCTCTCTTCTATCGCCCACACACTCACTGACATCACTCACCTCACGGCCACACACATACGCTACTGTCATAACATTTTCTTTCCAATTCATTAATTAGGCAACTAATTTGAAACTGGTGTGGGTGGCTCTATATATACTAGCCCACTGCAGACACATGCAGAAATCAACAAGGAATCGAAAAGTATTAAATCTGTGACAAAAATAATATCCGCTCTGTCTAAACGATACCGTTTGATCAGCTGCTCGTCATCAAAAAACAACAACATTGTTCCGTTCCCTGAACGTTCGCGCACGTCTCTCTCGCCTCAGTGCCATCCCCTGCTGGCAACTCCTAACCACTTAAGACACCTCTGAAGGTCTCTTAAATATCGTGGAGAGTAGGAGTGATTCTTAGACTTAAGAACGTTGATAAAAAGCTTGTATTCTTAAGTTTGAGAGTAGGACTAAATTTCGCAAATTCTCAGGACTTAAGTGTAAAATGGCACTCTAAGAAGCTTGATAAGTACGGCCCCAGATGAGTAGCCCGCTGGCCTGTTCTAAAAATAGCTCAAATAGCAGCACTTACCAGTGAGCTGCCTCTATTTTTTAAATTTTATTTATTTAATAGCAAGCTGGTCTCGCTTTGCTCGACATTTTTAATTCTAAGAGAGACAAAACTCAAATATAATTTGAAAATCCAAGAAAATATTTTAAAGACTTGGTCTTCACTTGTTTAAATAAATTCGTACTTTTTTTTACTTTGCTTCTTATAACTTTCAGAAAGACAATTTTAGAGAAAAAATACAACCTTAAAAATGATTTTAGGATTTTTTTTTTATTTTTTTTTTATAATGTCCTGCCCAGCTTCTCGGGCAAATCATATAGCAGATGTAGATGCCCATATCGGCTGTTCAGATTTACTTTACAAAAGAGAAGTGTAGGATACTTCTCTTGTTGCCTTACTTGTATTTTGACTTTATTAAATGTATTTATATTATCATTTGGTGCAGCCGGGCCGGAGCAGGAGGGGATAGAAAGAGAGAAAAAGGAAGACAGAGGGGGGAATTGTGGGGACAAGAGGGGGATTAGACAGAGAGACAAAAACAACAACAGCAAACACAACAACAACAACAACAACAGAGCAATATCAGCAAATACGACATGTACAAATATGATGGTAAAAGTAATAGCAAATAAGCAGTTAGCGAAAATAAAAAAATAATACAGAAATGACAATGAGCATTATTACACTAAAAATGGCGCAATATGAATACCAATAGAAATAGTGCTATTGATAATAAACAATACCAATACTTTACCTTTATTATCAACAATACAATTGTTCAAATGCAACAATACATATACGTAATGATAACTTGAGATACGAAAGAATGCAGAAAAATGGAGGGGAAGAAAGAGAAGCAACCTACATTAACCTTATAGATTGTTATAGTAGCAATAGGTTAAGCTTTGTCAGTGTGCCATGTGTTATGCCCAGTTTACCCTAGGGCAACAACGTTAATATATGTTTGATGAAACGTGATTATGTGCATGAGTGTATGTGTGCATATGTACTTGTATATGTACAGTATGTGTATATGTGTGCTTGTACAGTGAATGTATATGTACAGTATGTGTATATGTGTGTACAGCGAATGTATATGTACAGTATGTGTATACAGTATGTGTGTTTGAACAGTGAATGTATATGTACAGTATGTGTATATGTGTGTTTGTACAGTGAATGTATATGTACAGTATATGTATGTGTGTGTTTGTACAGTGAATGTAAATGTGTAGTATGTGTATGTGTGTGTTTGTACAGTGAGTGTATATGTACAGTATGTGTATATGTATGTTTTTACAGTGAATGTATATGTACAGTATGTGTATACAGTATGTTTGTATAATGAATGTGCGTGTGGATGTACGAACTTTGAGTGTGTAAATATGTACTGTATTTATTTGTATATGTATGTGGGAGCGTAGGTACCTATGTATGTGTGTATGTATGTGTGTGAGTATATGTGAATTTGCATGTACAATACATTTGACTCCCAGTGTGTGCGGGAGCCAGAGTACGGCCCCAGCCTCCCCGAGAGCCCATCCCACAAACAGTAGGTGTGGTGCCCAGGGAACCAGGGGCCACCGCCCCCACGCAGCCAAGCCGGACAGCGACAGGATTTTAGGATTTTTAAACACATATACCTTTTTACCTTTTAAATTCCTTCCTCTTCTTTCCTGACAATTTAAATCAATGTTCAAGTAAATTTATTTTTTTTATTGTAAAGAATAATAAATACATTTTAATTTAATTCTTCATTTTAGCTTCTGTTTTTTCCGAAGAAGAATATTTGTGAAATATTTCTTCAAAGTTATTATGATTAAAATTCAAAAAAATTATGCTGGCAAATCTAGAAAATCTGTAGAATCAAATTTAAATCTTATTTGAAAGTCTTTTGAATTTCTTTTAAAAGACATTTTCTGGAAAATCTAGAAGAAATAATAATTTGTCTTTGTTAGAAATATAGCTTGGTCCAATTTGTTATATATTCTAACAAAGTGCAGATTGGATTTTAACCTATTTAAAACATGTAATCAAAATTCAAAAATTAATGTTAATCAGGAAAAATTACTAATGATGTTACATAAATTATTTTTTTAATTTTTTCAAAAAGATTCAAATTAGCTAGTTTTTCTCTTCTTTTTTTCGGTTGAATTTTGAATTTTAAAGAGTCGAAATTGAAGATAAACTATGTTTCAAAATTTAATTGTCATTTTTTTCGTGTTTTCTCCTCTTTTAAACCGTTCAATTAAGTGTAAATATCATTAAATATTAATAATAACATAGAGTTAAAGGTAAATTGAGCAAATTGGCTATTTCTGGCAATTTATTTAAGTGTGTATCAAACTGGTAGCCCTTCACATTAATCACTACCCAAGAAGTAGCTCTTGGTTTCAAAAAGGTTGGTGACCCCTGCTTTAGTTAGATCCATAAACACTGCTGCCGCACATTTTTTACTATCTATTGCATTGGTAATTTCTTCTGTAATTTCAATTAAAGCCATCGAAGTTGAAACATTAGCTCTGTATCCATTTTGGTTCTCTTCTAGCATTCTATTTTTGTTTGTGAAACTCTCTAATCTGTTATTGAACAGTTTTTCAATGATTTTAGAAAGTGTGTGTGTGGAAGTAAAGAAACAGGTCTATCATTTGTAAATTGGTGTTTGTCTCCAGTCTTATAAATTGGTGCAACTTTAACTATTTTCATTTTGTTTGGGAATTTACCTGTTTGAAATGATAGGTTACTAATATACATTAATGGTCCTCAGATCTCTTCAATAACCTTTTTTATGTGATATCGTAGTGTAACCAAGCTAGTGTCGTTAGCATTAGCTAATATGCTAACATGTTTACAAGTGTTTGTATTACTATTATTAACTTGCAATGGTATTCCTTTGTATTGTTTCAGTTTTGTAAATTCCTCAAAACGTCATCATGGAGTTATTGAATTTGTTTAGCTGATTGGAGAGCTAGCTTCCTCAGCTAGTGGGTCTGTTTGGAAACAAATTAAGGTATGTAAATAAATGTTTACAAAAGATTAATCTGCAGCTTATAGTCCGGTGTGGCTGATATATGTATAAAAAAAATTATTTCTTCTAAAATTTGGTGGGTGGGGCTTGAATACCGTTCTAAAGGTCGGAAAATGCGTAGAACGAAAAAAGTCACACCAGTGCATCGAGGTAGACGTTTGTCCACTGGACTTGTTTGGCTTGCTTGTCCGCCAGAACCATGGGTCTTCCTAAGACATCCAGGTACTCCTGCAGGACATGACAGGGAACACTGTCAGTGTTGAAAAGAACAGTGGTGCTAAACAACTCCCAGAAAGAGAGATTCACCTGCGTGTTGATTCGTATGGCTCCAATAGAAGGGATCTCGTAGAAGTAACCTGCAACACCAGTGGAAGGAAACACTGCTGAAGCACTGATAATTAGGCTTGATGCTCCAAACCGGTTTTCCCGGTTGTTCGATAAGAAATGAATCGAGTCCTCGGACTCGAATCCCTTTCTGAGAACCGGTACCCGTTCTCGAGACCACTATAGTAAAGAAAAAGAGTTGTTTTTTTACTCGAATCCCTGGGAACGAATCCCAAATGGGCAATGTTATGCCCATTTGATTGTAGACTCTTACTGACACCTTGTGGCGATATGAAAATACTACGCGTCATTAGTCAAGCCACTTCCGGGTTGGCGAGTCAGTTCAGTTCATGAGACAATTGAGAAGTAGACACGTTGTGTTAGCCTTGGAAAAGATAAGTCCGTAAGTAAATTGTTTAACTTGTCTATGTCACTCAATATTAAGGTGGAAAGTGGTTAAATTTAAAACTAAGATTTGTATTGAAAAACGATTTTTGTGCACTGTTTCAATGGATGTTTTGAGGACAGTCGTGTATTTCCACCATCAAAATAGTTTCAACACTCAGAAGTATTTGTTTGATGATAGTACTGTATATGTGTGTGAAGCTAATATTTACGTATTGTGTATTCAATTTCAGTATGTTAATTGAATCACATAGCTTATACATTTGTCATTGTGTGTATTTCCGTTTAAAAAGAAATAACAGTCCAGTGCAAGACAAAAGTAAAGATAGGAAAAGACAAAGCAAGATCAACAACAATAAACAGCCTAAATGGATTAATCTGCTTTGGAACTTTATTAGACGTCTTGGATTGTTTGTTGGCTGTCTGCCTGTGTGTGTAGTTAGTATGTTCCAATAGCAACAGAAGTGCACTTTTTGGAGAGCTGTATTATTTTCAGTTTTGTGCCCAAGGGACTGATTTTATTTAACACTATATTATTATCTATAGTTGTTTTTGTGTTACTGTATATATTTGTTTTTCTGAAAAATCCCACTTAATATACTTTGGGTAACAACAGTCAATATTTATTTATTGTATTTTTTTAGGGGGGTAACAGTCAATATTTATTTGTTGTATTTTTTAGGGGGGTAAAAGTCAATATTTATTTATTTATTTATTTTTCTTATAAAATAAAAGTGAGCTTTTGTTAAACCAAATATTGTGTTTTTTTCCATATACAACAACCCATCTGGATTCGATAAGAGAATCGATAAGGAATCGGTTCAATAAGAGGATTGGATAATAGGCTCGAACTCGATAATTTCTTATCAAACATCATCCCTACTGATGAGTGCTACAGAGCGTTGTCATCTCTATCTCAAGTATGGTGTACAGTGAGCATGTGCGTTGTGTCGCACCTTTGTTGGAGCACGCCATCCACTGAATGGGTCCTTTGTCATAGTTGTGCTGTCCAACTGAGAAGGTGAAGATCCTCACCTGCAACATCCAACATATCAAATTACAGTAAGAAACATACAATGGTGTCTATTTCTTATGCATATTAATTTTATAAACTAATTGTATGAGTCTCCTTTTGAGTAACAGGATATTGTGAGATTTTTACCACTGTGTTACATGGCCTTTCCTTTTAACGACACTCAGTAAACGTTTGGGAACTGAGGAGACACAATTTTCAAGCTTTTCAGGTGGAATTCTTTCCCATTCTTGCTTGATGTACAGCTTAAGTTGTTCAACAGTCCGGGGGTCTCCCTTCTGCTATTTTAGGCTTCATAATGCGCCACACATTTTCAATGGGAGACAGGTCTGGACTACAGGCAGGCCAGTCTAGTACCCGCACTCTTTTACTATGAAGCCACGCTGTTGTAACACTTGGCTTGGCATTGTCTTGCTGAAATAAGCAGGGGCGTCCATGATAACGTTGCTTGGATGGCAACATATGTTGCTCCAAAACCTGTATGTACCTTTCAGCATTAATGGCGCCTTCACAGATGTGTAAGTTACCCATGTCTTGGGCACTAATACACCCCCATACCAGGCTTTCAAACTTTGTGCCTAGAACAATCCGGATGGTTCTTTTTCTCTTTGGTCCGGAGGACACGACGTCCACAGTTTCCAAAAACAATTTGAAATGTGGACTCGTCAGACCACAGAACACTTTTCCACTTTGCATCAGTCCATCTCAGATGAGCTCGGGCCCAGCAAAGTTTCTGGGTGTTGTTGATAAATGGCTTTGGCTTTGCATAGTAGAGTTTTAACTTGCACTTCTAGAGGTAGCGACCAACTGTAATTACTGATAGTGGTTTTCTGAAGTGTTTGTGAACCCATGTGGTGATATCCTTTACACACTGATGTCACTTTTTGACGCAGTACCGCCTGAGGGATTGAAAGTCCGTAATATCATCGCTTACGTGCAGTGATTTCTCCAGATTCTCTCAACCTTTTGATGATATTACGGAGCGTAGATGGCCCAAGGGGAGCTCCAAAAAGCTAAGACGCAAGCACCTCCATACATTTCCAGCAAAGGAAAATCTCCAAGCAATAAACAATTTAAGACATGAAAAAAATCTACCAATCTTGTGAGGAGTACAGGAAAAAATAATACAATTGGGAAATGCTTTTTTTTTTAAAAGTTGTTTTAAGATTCAGGTTGGGATGGTTAAGACTAGGGGGTGAATAAGCATACTGTGTGTGTGTGTGTGTGTGTGTGTGTGTGTGTGTGTGTGTGTGTGTGTGTGTGTGTGTGTGTGTGTGTGTGTGTGTGTGTGTGTGTGTGTGTGTGTGTGTGTGTGTGTGTGTGTGTGTGTTGTATTTCTACCCTTCTTGAGACATCAAGAAGGAAAAGTAGCTTCCATATGAGGAGGTGTGAACAAGTGATGACATAAATCATGGTCCCAATAACATTGCATCTCATAGAGAATGTCTCACTTGCACCCCTGGTGGTGACATCTATCAAAATGAGGGTGGTATCAAAGGAGGAGGGATGTTTCAAATTGACTGTGTATGGCTTTTAAAAGTGGTCAACATATGAAATAACAAGTGCATGTAAGAAATTTAAATGTGCCCCCTTTGGCCAAAATGTATTTAAAAAATAAAATGAATATGTATATAGAGACATACCGTAATAACTTGAAGTAAACAATGAAGATTAAAAACCAATTAGCAACAAAAAATATTTAAAAAAATAAATAATTAACTAAAAGCAGTCTTTTTCTAACAATGTGTCAACTTTTTTCTTATAAAATTAGGAACAATTTCTCATATTCGTTCTGTTCCTGTAATATTGCAATATTTTCTCGTAAATGTATTACTTTTTTTTAATGTACAATTATTACTTCTTAATGCAAAATGGTGACATTTGTCATATAAAGTGATACAACTTTTATCACAATGTTGCCAATATTTTTGTTGTTGTTGACATTTTTTGAGTAGCATTTTGACTTTTGTCATCATTGTTGCCGAGTAAAATTCCGATATGATCATGATATTGCCAAAATGTTAAAGTGCTCTCATAAAATGCTGACGTTTGTCGAGTAAAATGACGAGTGTTTTCATAAAATTGACAAAATGTTAGGCTTTTCTTGTAAAACTGCGACTGTTATTGAGCAAAATTACAACTTTTATCATAATATTGCACAATTGTTCAGTTTTTCTTGTAAAATGTTGACTTGCGTTGAGTAAAATAAACAAAAAAATTATTGTGAACGTGTGACCTTTTTCTTGTGAAATTCCAACTCATTTTTCACAACAAGCTTTTTTTATATGTGCATAGTATGTATATATTATTAATGTTGTACATACACATCTTTATATATCTAGAAAGGGTGGTCCTAAAGAGGTAGGCCTTATTAGGAAGTCTCAAGAAGTTTACAAATACAATAATGTGTGTGTGTGTGTGTGTGTGTGTGTGTGTGTGTGTGTGTGTGTGTGTGTGTGTGTGTGTGTGTGTGTGTGTGTGTGTGTGTGTGTGTGTGTGTGTGTGTGTGTGTGTGTGTGTTGTGATACTTTTTTATCTGCGTTGTATTTCTCCAGTATGGCCTGGGCTCGTTCTTCTCCTCCGTCAGTAAACAGCATAATAATCTTGTTGCAGTTTGCTCTGCTCACGTTAGTCTGGCGGCATAAACAAACACAAGCAACATTGAAATGATTGGCGTACAATCATGGATGGGAAATATATTCCCATCACAAATTCAAGCAAAAATTGACAAAAGAAAACCACATTTTACAGCCTGCTAATATAACTTTTCTGATGGTTATTGTAAATACTGTAATCAAATCACGTGGACAAAGATAAGACCTTCTGGAGGAACGTTCTGTGGTCAGATGAAACAAAGATTGAGATGTTTGGCCACAATACCCAGCAATATGCTTGGAGGAGAAAAGGTGAAGCCTTTAATTCCAGGAACACCACACCTACCGTCAAGCATGGTGGTGGTAGTATTAATGCTCTGGGCCTGTTTTGCTGCTAATGGAACTGGTGACCCCAAACACATGTCAAAAGTGGTAAAGGAATGGCTAAATCAGGCTACAATGAAGGTTTTAGAATGAGCTTCCCAAAGTCCTGACTTAAACGTGTGGACAATGCTGAAGAAACAAGTCCATGTCAGAAAACCAACACATGTAGCTGAACTGCACCAATTTTGTCAAGAGGAGTGGTCAAAAATTCAAGCAGAAGCCTGTGGATGGCTACCAAAAGCGCCTTATTGCAGGGAAACTTGGAGGAGAAAAGGTGAGGCCTTTAATCCCAGGAACACCAGTCCTACAGCCAGTAGTATTATAAGCTAAAATCATCAGCCCGAAGGTTGGGTCTTGGGCGCAGTTGGGTGTTCCAACAGGACAGTGACCCCAAACACACCTCAAAAGTGGTAAAGGAATGGATAAATCAGGCTAGAATGAAGGTTTGAGAATGGCCTTCCCAAAGTCCTGACTTAAACGTGTGGACAATGCTGAAGAAACAAGTCCATGTAAGAAAACCAAGAAATTTAGCTGAACTGCACCAATGTTGTCAAGAGGAGTGGTCAAAAATTCAAGCAGAAGCTTGTGGATGACCACCAAAAGCACCTTATTGCAGTGAAACTCTGAGGAGAAAAGGTGAGGCCTTTAATCCCAGGAACACCAGGCCTACCGCCCAGCATGGTGGTGGTAGTATTATGCTCTGGGCCTGTTTTGCTGCCAATGGAACTGGTGACCCCAAACACACGTCAAAAGTGGTAAAGGAATGGCTAAATCAGGCTAGAATGAAGGTTTGAGAATGGCCTTCCCAAAGTCCTGACTTAAACGTGTGGACAATGCTGAAGAAACAAGTCCATGTCAGAAAACCAACACATTTAGCTGAACTGCACCAATGTTGTGGTCAAAAATTCAAGCAGAAGCTTGTGGATGGCCACCAAAAGCACCTTATTGCAGTGAAACTTGGAGGAGAAAAGGTGAGGCCTTTAATCCCAGGAACACCAGTCCTACAGCCAGTAGTATTATAAGCTAAAATTATCAGCCCGAAGGTTGGGTCTTGGGCGCAGTTGGGTGTTCCAACAGGACAGTGACCCCAAACACACCTCAAAAGTGGTAAAGGAATGGCTAAATCAGGCTAGAATGAAGGTTTGATAATGGCCTTCCCAAAGTCCTGACTTAAACGTGTGGACAATGCTGAAGAAACAAGTCCATGTAAGAAAACCAACAAATTTAGCTGAACTGCACCAATGTTGTCAAGAGGAGTGGTCAAAAATTCAAGCAGAAGCTTGTGGATGACCACCAAAAGCACCTTATTGCAGTGAAACTTGGAGGAGAAAAGGTGAGGCCTTTAATCCCAGGAACACCAGGCCTACCGCACAGCATGGTGGTGGTAGTATTATGCTCTGGGCCTGTTTTGCTGCCAATGGAACTGGTGCTTTACAGAGAGTAAATGGGACAATGAAAAAGGAGGATTACCTCCAAATTCTTCAGGACTATCTAAAATCATCAGCCCGGAGGTTGGGTCTTGGGCGCAGTTGGGTGTTCCAACAGGACAATGACCCCAAACACACCTCAAAAGTGGTAAAGGAATGGCTAAATCAGGCTAGAATGAAGGTTTTAGAATGGCCTTACCAAAGTCCTGACTTAAACGTGTGGACAATGCTGAAGAAACAAGTCCATGTCAACACAATTAGCTGAACTGCAGCAATTTTGTGGTCAAAAATCCAAGCAGAAGCTTGTGGATGGCTACCAAAAGTGCCTTATTGCAGTGAAACTTACCAAGGGACATGTAAGCAAATATTAACATAGCTGTATGTATACTTTTGACACAGCACATTTGCTCACATTTTCAGTAGACCCATAATAAATTCATAAAAGAAGCAAACTTCATGAATGTTTCTTGTGACCAACAAGTATGTGCTCCAATCACTCTATCACAAAAAAAATAAGAGTTGTAGAAATGATTGGAAACTCAAGACAGCCACGACATGATGTTCTGTAACTATAATTAAGTCCAGCAGATGGCAGTAGATGACAATATAATTTGCCACACAGCTTGTGAAAACAGTTCTGTGTTATATTACCAAAAACAAAGTGTACAGAAAATAATCACCAAGCGGCCTATACATGTTAGCGTGCATTTAATAAAACATGCATGCATTAATAATGCGACATAGTCAAATAATGACAATATATTACCGCTGAGAGCTGCTCGAAAGCAAACTCAAAGCCCTTTGTGTAGTTTGTGATCCCCTTCGCCGTGATGTTCTGCACCGCGTCCTTCAGCAGCTTCTTGTTCCTCACGTTGGCTTGGACCAGGTGGTCGAAACACGCCGTTTTCTTCACCCTCGTGTTGAACTGTGACACAACAGCCAGGCGTCACAACTTTGAACACACAAAGAAATAACCACGTGGAAGAACAGAATAAACAATACCGGCGCAATAAATGACCACATGTATGTTTTTGACGACATACGTTCGGTGGATGAATGGATGGAGGGTACACACACACACACACACACACACACACACACACACACACACACACACACACACACACACACATACATACATGTCTTGCCTACTTTGTGTGGACCCACGTTTGGTTAGTGGGTTGTGAGGGCCCCCCTTTCCACTATAGCTAGAATGATGAAAAAATATACATCTAGCCCTAGATGGGAATAGAGAGTTGCAACTAGGGATGTCAGATAATGGCTTTTTGCCGATATCCAATATTCCGATATTGTCCAACTCTTTAATTACCGATACCGATATCAACCGATACCGATATCAACCGATATATGCAGTCGTGGAATTAACACATTATTATGCCTAATTTGGACAACCAGGTATGGTGAAAATAAGGTACTTTTTTTAAAAAATTAATAAAATATGATAAATAAATTAAAAACATTTTCTTGAATAAAAAAGAAAGTAAAACAATATAAAAACAGTTACATAGAAACTAGTGATGAATGAAAATGAGTAAAATTAACTGTTAAAGGTTAGTACTATTAGTGGAGCAGCAGCATGCACAATCATGTGTGCTTACGGACTGTATCCCTTGCAGACTGTATTGATATATATTGATATATAATGTAGGAAGCAGAATATTAATAACAAAAAAGATACAACCCTTGTGTGAATGAGTGTAAATGGGGGAGGGAGGTTTTTTTGGGTTGGTGCAATAATTGTAAGTGTATCTTGTGTTTTTTATGTTGATTTAATAAAAAAAACCAAAAAAAAAACAACAACAAAAAACGATACGATAATTTAAAAAACGATACCGATAATTTCCGATATTACATTTTAAAGCATTTATCGGACATCCCTAGTTGCAACCTCACTTCAGAATGCAAAACACACAAAGTAAAAAAAATGTTTTACTTTTGTAGTTGTGAGGACCAGGCAAATGTCCTCACAAGTCAAAAGATCCTCACAGAAAGGGTGGTTTATCAAGTGTATGTCCACACAAGGATGGTGAGACAAGTGCACACACACACACACACACACACACACACACACACTCATACATGTCTTGCCTACTTTGTGTGGACCCACGTTTGGTTAGTGGGTTGTGAGGGCCCCCCTTTCCACTATAGCTAGAATGATGAAAAAATATACATCTAGCCCTAGATGGGAATAGAGAGTTGCAACTAGGGATGTCAGATAATGGCTTTTTGCCGATATCCAATATTCCGATATTGTCCAACTCTTTAATTACCGATACCGATATCAACCGATATATGCAGTCGTGGAATTAACACATTATTATGCCTAATTTGGACAACCAGGTATGGTGAAGATAAGGTACTTTTTTTTTTAAAAATTAATAAAATAAGATAAATAAATTAAAAACATTTTCTTGAATAAAAAAGAAAGTAAAACAATATAAAAACAGTTACATAGAAACTAGTAATGAATGAAAATGAGTAAAATTAACTGTTAAAGGTTAGTACTATTAGTGGAGCAGCAGCACGCACAATCATGTGTGCTTACGGACTGTATCCCTTGCAGACTGTATTGATATATATTGATATATAATGTAGGAAGCAGAATATTAATAACAAAAAAGATACAACCCTTTTGTGTGAATGAGTGTAAATGGGGGAGGGAGGTTTTTTGGGTTGGTGCAATAATTGTATGTGTATCTTGTGTTTTTTATGTTGATTTAATAAAAAAAAACAAAAAAAAACAACAACAACAACAAAAAACGATACCGATAATTAAAAAAACGATACCGATAATTTCCGATATTACATTTTAAAGCATTTATCGGACATCCCTAGTTGCAACCTCACTTCAGAATGCAAAACACACAAAGTAAAAACAATTTTTTACTTTTGTAGTCGTGAGGACCAGGCAAATGTCCTCACAAGTTAAAAGATCCTCACAGAAAGGTGGTTTATCAAGTGTATGTCCACACAGGGATGGTGAGACAAGTGCACACACACACACACACACACACACACACACACACACACACACACACTCATACACTCCCACCTGGCCTTGGCTGTTATGAGCCAGTGGAAAATAGACATATTCATCAACGCCCCGCTAATTGCTTGGCATCCTTGGAGCGCAACGACACGGTACCCATGGAAACAAGATTCAAGCTATAAGAACAAGGTTATGGAGCAACTAGGGTTGTCCCGATACCGGTACCGGTACACAAATGTATTTCGATACTTTTCTAAATAAAGGGGACCACAAAAAATTGCATTATTGGCTTTATTTTAACAAAAGATCTTAGGGTACATGAAACATATGTTTATTATTGTAATTTAGTCCTTAAATAAAATAGTTAGCATACTAGACAACTTGTCTTTTAGTAAACAAACAAATACTCCTAATTAGTCTGCTGACGTATGCAGTAACATATTGTGTCATTTATACACCTATTATTTGGTCAAACTTATGAGGGACAAACTGTAAAAATGTATTATTAATAGGGATGTTCGATAATGGCTTTTTTGCAGATATCCGATATTCCGATATTGTCCAACTCTTAATTACCGACACCAATATCAACCGATACTGATATATACAGTCGTGGCATTAAAACATTATTATGCCTAATTTAGACAACCAGGTATGGTGAAGATAAGGTCCTTTTTTTAAAAAAATAATAAAATAAAATAAGATAAATAAATTAAAAATATTTTCTTGAATAAAAAAGAAAGTAAAACAATATAAACACAGTTACAGTAATTAATGAAAATGAGTAAAATTAACTGTTAAAGGTTAGTACTATTAGTGGAGCAGCAGCACGCACAATCATGTGTGCTTACGGACTGTATCCCTTGCAGACTGTATTGATATATATTGATATATAATGTAGGAAGCAGAATATTAATAACAGAAATAAACAACCCTTTTGTGTGAATGAGTGTAAATGGGGGAGGGAGGTTTTTTAAGTTGGTGCACTAATTGTAAGTGTATCTTGTGTTTTTTATGTTGATACCGATAATTTAAAAAAAACGATACCGATAATTTCCGATATTACATTTTAATGCATTTATCGGCCGATAATATCGGCAGGCCGATGTTATCGGACATCTCTAATTATTAATCCACTTTTTCATGTACTGTTAATATCTGCTTATTTTCTGTTTCAGTATGTTCTACCTACACTTCTGTTAAAATGTAATAATCACTTATTCTTCTCTTCTTTGATACTTTACATTCATATTGGATGATACCACACTTTTCGGAATCGATCCGATACCAAGTAGTACAGGATCATACATTGGTCAACTTGTCTTTTAGTAGCAAGTACCGTATTTTTTGGACTATAAGTCGCACCGGAGTATAAGTCGCACCGGTCGAAAATGCATAATAAGGACGGAAAAAAACATATATAAGTCGCACTGGAGTATAAGTCGCATTTTTGGGGGGAAATGTATTTGATAAAAGCCAACACCAAGAATAGACATTTGAAAGGCAATTTAAAATAAATAAAGAATAGTGAACAACAGGCTGAATAAGTGTACGTTATATGAGGCATAAATAACCAACTGAGAACGTGCCTGGTATGTTAACGTAACATATTATGGTAAGAGTCATTCAAATAACTATAACATATAGAACATGTTATACGTTTACCAAACAATCTGTCACTCCTAAATCCCATGAAATCTTATACGTCTAGTCTCTTACGTGAATGAGCTAAATAATATGATTTGATATTTTACGCTAATGTGTTAATAATTTCACACATAAGTCGCTCCTGAGTATAAGTCGCACCCCCGGGCCAAACTATGAAAAAAAACTGCGATTTATAGTCCGAAAAATAGGGTAAACAAACAAAGACTCCTAATTAGTAACACATTGTGTCATTTATCTACCTTATTTGTCAACTTTATTAAGGACAAACTGTGTCCACGGTGTACCCCGCCTTCCGCCCGAATGCAGCTGTGATAGGCTCCAGCACCCCCCGCGACGCCAAAAGGGACAAGCGGTAGAAAATGGATGGTTGTAAAAATGTATTATTAGTTTACTTGTTCATGTACTGTTAATATCTGCTTATTTTCTCTTTTAACATGTTCTATCTACACTTCTGTTAAAATGTAATAATCACTTATTCTTCTCTTCTTTGATACTTTACATTAGTTTTGGATGATACCACACATTTAGGTATCAATCCGATACCAAGTAGTTACAGGATCATGCATTGGTCAACTTGTCTTTTAGTAGTAAGTAAACAAACAACGACTCCTAATTAGTCTGCTGACATATGCAGTAACATATTGTGTCATTTATCTACCTATTATTTTGTCAACATTATGGGGACAAACTGTAAAAATTGATTATAAATCCACTTTTTCATGTACTGTTAATATCTGCTTATTTTCTGTTTTAACATGTTCTATCTACACTTCTGTTAAAATGGGATAATCACTTATTCTTCAATTATTTGATACTTTACATTAGTTTTGGATGATACCACACATTTAGGTATGGATCCGATACCAAGTAGTTACAGGATCATACATTGGTCATATTCAAAGTCCTCATGTGTCCAGGGACGTATTTACTGAGTTTATAAACGTAACATTTTTTTTTTCAAACGAAAAAAGATTTTGTGATGTGATCGATGTAGTAGTATCGACAAGATACGCCTGTGTACTTGCTATCATTACGGCGGATGTCAGGTGTAAATCCACCCATGGCATTTATTTACATTGAGAAGCGCTAGCCTGTTGTTAGCGGTGAGCTATTGTATCCTCCTACGGTGTGTAGAGAAGCATGTTTAGCTATTCCTCGTCCTGCAGTGATAATGTTACTTGTAAGAAACTTACTTTATTTCTCGCCATGGAGAACCGAATTAGTGATTTAGAAGTAGCTAAAACACTGCAGACTGCGGATGGATGTTAGCTGCTAGCTAGCTAGCCATGTCTTAAAGCACCTCTTACTGAGGGTGTGTCAGTGTTATAACTTCAACTTTATCCAGAGGTGGGTAGAGTAGCAAGAAATTGTACTCAAGTCAGAGTACTGTTACTTTAGAGATTTATTACTCAAGTAAAAGTAAGGAGTAGTCACCCAAATATTTACTTGAGTAAA
>NC_084754.1:41527920-41627891 GCF_033978785.1 Entelurus aequoreus
GGTGAAACGGAGTCAAACGTCACCAGTGACTGCATTTGATTGGTGAAACGGAGTCAAACGTCACCAGTGACTGTATTTGATTGGTGAAACGGAGTCAAACGTCACCAGGGACTGCATTTGATTGGTGAAACGGAGTCAAACGTCACCAGTGACTGCATTTGATTGGTGAAACGGAGTCAAACGTCACCAGTGACTGCATTGGATTGGTGAAACGGAGTCAAACGTCACCAGTGACTGCATTTGATTGGTGAAACGGAGTCAAACGTCACCAGTGACTGCATTTGATTGGTGAAACGGAGTCAAACGTCACCAGGGACTGCATTTGATTGGTGAAACGGAGTCAAACGTCACCAGTGACTGCATTTGATTGGTGAAACGGAGTCAAACGTCACCAGTGACTGCATTTGATTGGTGAAACGGAGTCAAACGTCACCAGTGACTGCATTTGATTGGTGAAACGGAGTCAAACGTCACCAGTGACTGCATTTGATTGGTGAAACGGAGTCAAACGTCACCAGTGACTGCATTTGATTGGTGAAACGGAGTCAAACGTCACCAGTGACTGCATTTGATTGGTGAAACGGAGTCAAACGTCACCAGGGACTGCATTTGATTGGTGAAACTGAGTCAAACGTCACCAGTGACTGCATTTGATTGGTGAAACTGAGTCAAACGTCACCAGTGACTGCATTTGATTGGTGAAACGGAGTCAAACGTCACCAGTGACTGTATTTGATTGGTGAAACGGAGTCAAACGTCACCAGGGACTGCATTTGATTGGTGAAACTGAGTCAAACGTCACCAGTGACTGCATTTCATTGGTGAAACTGAGTCAAACGTCACCAGTGACTGCATTTGATTGGTGAAACGGAGTCAAACGTCACCAGTGACTGTATTTGATTGGTGAAACGGAGTCAAACGTCACCAGTGACTGCATTTGATTGGTGAAACGGAGTCAAACGTCACCAGTGACTGTATTTGATTGGTGAAACGGAGTCAAACGTCACCAGGGACTGCATTTGATTGGTGAAACGGAGTCAAACGTCACCAGTGACTGCATTTGATTGGTGAAACGGAGTCAAACGTCACCAGTGACTGCATTGGATTGGTGAAACGGAGTCAAACGTCACCAGTGACTGCATTTGATTGGTGAAACGGAGTCAAACGTCACCAGTGACTGCATTTGATTGGTGAAACGGAGTCAAACGTCACCAGGGACTGCATTTGATTGGTGAAACGGAGTCAAACGTCACCAGTGACTGCATTTGATTGGTGAAACGGAGTCAAACGTCACCAGTGACTGCATTTGATTGGTGAAACGGAGTCAAACGTCACCAGTGACTGCATTTGATTGGTGAAACGGAGTCAAACGTCACCAGTGACTGCATTTGATTGGTGAAACGGAGTCAAACGTCACCAGTGACTGCATTTGATTGGTGAAACGGAGTCAAACGTCACCAGGGACTGCATTTGATTGGTGAAACTGAGTCAAACGTCACCAGTGACTGCATTTGATTGGTGAAACTGAGTCAAACGTCACCAGTGACTGCATTTGATTGGTGAAACGGAGTCAAACGTCACCAGTGACTGCATTTGATTGGTGAAACGGAGTCAAACGTCACCAGTGACTGCATTTGATTGGTGAAACGGAGTCAAACGTCACCAGTGACTGCATTTGATTGGTGAAACGGAGTCAAACGTCACCAGTGACTGCATTTGATTGGTGAAACTGAGTCAAACGTCACCAGTGACTGCATTTGATTGGTGAAACGGAGTCAAACGTCACCAGTGACTGCATTTGATTGGTGAAACGGAGTCAAACGTCACCAGTGACTGCATTTGATTGGTGAAACGGAGTCAAACGTCACCAGTGACTGCATTTGATTGGTGAAACGGAGTCAAACGTCACCAGTGACTGCATTTGATTGGTGAAACGGAGTCAAACGTCACCAGTGACTGCATTTGATTGGTGAAACGGAGTCAAACGTCACCAGGGACTGCATTTGATTGGTGAAACTGAGTCAAACGTCACCAGTGACTGCATTTGATTGGTGAAACTGAGTCAAACGTCACCAGTGACTGCATTTGATTGGTGAAACGGAGTCAAACGTCACCAGTGACTGTATTTGATTGGTGAAACGGAGTCAAACGTCACCAGGGACTGCATTTGATTGGTGAAACTGAGTCAAACGTCACCAGTGACTGCATTTCATTGGTGAAACTGAGTCAAACGTCACCAGTGACTGCATTTGATTGGTGAAACGGAGTCAAACGTCACCAGTGACTGTATTTGATTGGTGAAACGGAGTCAAACGTCACCAGTGACTGCATTTGATTGGTGAAACGGAGTCAAACGTCACCAGTGACTGTATTTGATTGGTGAAACGGAGTCAAACGTCACCAGGGACTGCATTTGATTGGTGAAACGGAGTCAAACGTCACCAGTGACTGCATTTGATTGGTGAAACGGAGTCAAACGTCACCAGTGACTGCATTGGATTGGTGAAACGGAGTCAAACGTCACCAGTGACTGCATTTGATTGGTGAAACGGAGTCAAACGTCACCAGTGACTGCATTTGATTGGTGAAACGGAGTCAAACGTCACCAGGGACTGCATTTGATTGGTGAAACGGAGTCAAACGTCACCAGTGACTGCATTTGATTGGTGAAACGGAGTCAAACGTCACCAGTGACTGCATTTGATTGGTGAAACGGAGTCAAACGTCACCAGTGACTGCATTTGATTGGTGAAACGGAGTCAAACGTCACCAGTGACTGCATTTGATTGGTGAAACGGAGTCAAACGTCACCAGTGACTGCATTTGATTGGTGAAACGGAGTCAAACGTCACCAGGGACTGCATTTGATTGGTGAAACTGAGTCAAACGTCACCAGTGACTGCATTTGATTGGTGAAACTGAGTCAAACGTCACCAGTGACTGCATTTGATTGGTGAAACGGAGTCAAACGTCACCAGTGACTGTATTTGATTGGTGAAACGGAGTCAAACGTCACCAGTGACTGCATTTGATTGGTGAAACGGAGTCAAACGTCACCAGTGACTGCATTTGATTGGTGAAACGGAGTCAAACGTCACCAGTGACTGCATTTGATTGGTGAAACGGAGTCAAACGTCACCAGTGACTGCATTTGATTGGTGAAACGGAGTCAAACGTCACCAGTGACTGCATTTGATTGGTGAAACGGAGTCAAACGTCACCAGTGACTGCATTTGATTGGTGAAACTGAGTCAAACGTCACCAGTGACTGCATTTGATTGGTGAAACGGAGTCAAATGTCACCAGTGACTGTATTTGATTAGTAAAACGGAGTCAAACGTCACCAGTGACTGCATTTGATTGGTGAAACGGAGTCAAACGTCACCAGTGACTGCATTTGATTGGTGAAACGGAGTCAAACGTCACCAGTGACTGCATTTGATTGGTGAAACGGAGTCAAACGTCACCAGTGACTGCATTTGATTGGTGAAACGGAGTCAAACGTCACCAGTGACTGCATTTGATTGGTGAAACGGAGTCAAACGTCACCAGTGACTGCATTTGATTGGTGAAACGGAGTCAAACGTCACCAGTGACTGCATTTGATTGGTGAAACGGAGTCAAACGTCACCAGTGACTGCATTTGATTGGTGAAACGGAGTCAAACGTCACCAGTGACTGCATTTGATTGGTGAAACTGAGTCAAACGTCACCAGTGACTGCATTTGATTGGTGAAATGGAGTCAAACGTCACCAGTGACTGTATTTGATTAGTGAAACGGAGTCAAACGTCACCAGTGACTGCATTTGATTGGTGAAACGGAGTCAAACGTCACCAGTGACTGCATTTGATTGGTGAAACGGAGTCAAACGTCACCAGTGACTGCATTTGATTGGTGAAACGGAGTCAAACGTCACCAGTGACTGCATTTGATTGGTGAAACGGAGTCAAACGTCACCAGTGACTGCATTTGATTGGTGAAACGGAGTCAAACGTCACCAGTGACTGCATTTGATTGGTGAAACGCAGGCATGCGACAGATCCTACTTTGAAGGTCTGTCTGACAAACCAAAACAAACAAAGTGTGCATTAACAGATGGATAAAAATCAGTAGCGAGTAGCGAGCTGAATGTAGATAAATGGAGCGGAGTAAAAGTAGTGTTTCTTCTCTATAAATATACTCAAGTAAAAGTATGTTGCATTAAAACTACTCTTAGAAGTACAATTTATCCCAAAAGTTACTCAAGTAGATGTAACGGAGTAAATGTAGCGCGTTACTACCCACCTCTGACTTTATCTTTACTTTTTACACCAAAATGTGTCCATTCTCCCTTTTCTGTCTACACACTGTGTCTGCTTGTAAGTACTCTGCGTGTGTGCGCTGCCGAACATGCTCCTCTGCTCGTAAAAACCAGCAATGTCGCGACGTGACGACGACACACTGTGTGCAAGGTGGGAGGGAACCGGTCGTTTTTAGAGGTGATATAGTACCGAATATGATTCATTAGTATCGCGATACTTTAGTACAGGGGTCACCAACGCGGTGCCCGCGGGCACCAGGTAGCCTGTAAGGACCAGATGAGTAGCCCGCTGGCCTGTTCTAAAAATAGCTCAAATAGCAGCACTTACCAGTGAGCTGCTTCTATTTTTTAAATGGTATTTATTTACCAACAAGCTGGTCTCGCTTTGCCCGACATTTTTAATTCTAAGAGAGACAAAACTCAAATAGAATTTGAAAATCCAAGAAAATATTTTAAAGACTTGGTCTTGACTTGTTTGAATAAATTCATTAATTTTTTTTACTTTGCCTCTTATAACTTTCAGAAAGACAATTTTAGAGAAAAAATACAACCTTAAAAATGATTTTAGGATTATTAAACACATATACCTTTTTACCTTTTAAATTCCTTCCTCTTCTTTCCTGACAATTTAAATTAATGTTCAAGCATTTTTATTTTTTTTAAATTGTAAAGAATAATAAATACATTTTAATTTAATTCTTCATTTTAGCTTCTGTTTTTTCAATGACGAATATTTGTGAAATATTTCTTCAAACTTATTATGATTAAAATTCAAAAAAATTATTCTGGCAAATCTAGAAAATCTGTAGAATCAAATTTAAATCTTATTTCAAAGCCTTTTGAATTTCTTTTAAAATTTTTGTTCTGGAAAATCTAGAAGAAATAATGATTTGTCTTTGTTAGAAATATAGCTAATTGGTTCTAACAAAGTGCAGATCGGATTTTAACCTATTTAAAACATGTCATCAAAATTCTAAAATTAATCTTAATCAGGAAAAATTACTAATGATGTTCCATAAATTATTTTTTTAATTTCTTCAAAAAGATTCGAATTAGCTAGTTTTTCTCTTCTTTTTTTCGGTTGAATTTTGAATTTTAAAGAGTCAAAATTGAAGATAAACTATGTTTCAAAATTTAATTGTCATTTTTTTCGTGTTTGCTCCTCTTTTAAACCGTTCAATTAAGTGTAAATATCATTAATTATTAATAATAACATAGAGTTAAAGGTAAATTGAGCAAATTGGCTATTTCTGGCAATTTATTTAAGTGTGTATCAAACTGGTAGCCCTTCGCATTAATCACTACCCAAGAAGTAGCTCTTGCTTTCAAAAAGGTTGGTGACCCCTGCTTTACTAGTCCCGGTATACCGTACAACCCTAGGAGGAACACACCCTTTTTGGTGAGAATGTCTTGTTTACACCCCATATTGTTCATATGTAATAGCAACAAGATGCTCCGGTGATGTATTGCACGGCGTATAGAATGTAGTAAAAGTGCAAAAGAATGCTGAAAAAGGTGAGACAGTAAAGTAGAACAAATCTAAGTAATCACAGTTTCTCTGTGAGTCTCCAAACAAACTCGTCCACAGTACGAGCCGAGGATGCAAAATGACCCCTGGCCCCGTGTGTGGGTGTGTGCGCATTTCCAACGAGGCCCCGTCAGCCTTGAAGCTCCTTCTCCTTTGACAATAGCAGACAAACAACATCTCTGTTTGAGCGCGAGGCAATGATCACGGGGGCTGGAATCCAGGTGACGGCAAATAGACGAGCACAAGCACACTCCTTGCGCACACCCAAACACAATGCAGGTGGACATAATGGCCCCGGAAGCCTCCTTTGTCACATCATCCATTAAAAGAGGCGCGAGGCAGAGATGTTTGTATGGAGCCTATGTTGTGAATAGAGAATATGAGAGTGGGACATCACCTTCTATGACCTCCAGCACATATAGGCTGTGACGCAAAGTGGAACATTCACTTTTAAATACAACACCCAAAAGCAGTGAAGTTGTCACGTTGTGTAAATGGTAAATAAAAAGAGAATACAATGATTTGCAAATCCTTTTCAACTTATATTCAATTGAATGGACTGCAAAGACGAGATACTTAACGTTCAAACTGGAAAACTTTATTTTTTTGCAAATATTAGCTCATTTTGGAATTGGATGCCTGCGACATGTTTTTAAAAAGCTGGCACGAGTGGCAAAAAAGACTGAGAAAGTCGAGGGACGCTCATCAAAGACTTATTTGGAACATCCCACAGGTGGACAGGCTAATTGGGAACGGGTGGGTGCCATGATGGGGTATAAAAGCAGCTTCCAGGAAATCACTTTGTCAACAAATGCGTGAGCAAATTGTCCAACAGTTTAAGAACAACATTTCTCAACCAGCTATTGCAAGGAATTTATGCATTTCACCATCTACGCTTCGTAATATCATCAAAAGGTTTAGAGCATCTGGAGAAATCACTGCATGTAAGCGGCAATGCCCGTGACTTTCGATCCCTAGGCGGTACTGCATCAAAAAGTGACATCAGTGTGTAAAGGATATCGCCACATGGGCTCAGGAACACTTCAGAAAACCACTGTCAGTAACTAAAGTCGGTTGCTACATCTGTAAGTGCAAGTTAAAACTCTACTATGCAAAACCAAAGCCATTTATCAACAACACCCAGAAATGCAGCCGGCTTCGCTGGGCCCCGAGCTCATCTAAGATGGACTGATGCAAAGTGGAAAAGTGTTCTGTGGTCTGACGAGTCCACATTTCAAATTGTTTTTGGAAACTGTGGACGTCGTGTCCTCCGGACCAAAGAGGAAAAGAACCATCCGGATTGTTATAGGCGCAAAGTACAAAAGCCAGCATCTGTGATGGTATGGGGGTGTATTAGTGGCCAAGGCATGGGTAACTTACACATCTGTGAAGGCACCATTCATGCTGAAAGGTACATACAGGTTTTGGAGCAACATATGTTGCCATCCAAGCAACGTTATCATGGACGCCCCTGCTTATTATAGCAAGACAATGCCAAGCCACATTCTGCACGTGATACAACAGCGTGGCTTTGTAATAAAAGAGTGTGGGTACTAGACTGGCCTGCCTGTAGTCCAGACCTGTCTCCCATTGAAAGCCTAAAGTACCACAACGGAGACTGTTGAACAACTTAAGCTGTACATCAAGCAAGAATGGGAAAGAATTCAACCTGAAAATCTTCAAAAATGCGTCTCCTCAGTTCCCAAACGTTTACTGAGTGTTGTTAAAAGGAAAGGCCATGCAACACAGCAATAAAAATGCCCATGTGGCAACTTTTTTGTAATGTGTTGCTGCCATTAAATTCTAAGTTAATGATTATTTGCATTAAAAAACTAAGTTTCTCAGTGTGAACATGAAATATGTTGTCTTTGCAGTCCATTCAATTGAATAGAAGTTGAAAAGGATTTGCAAATCATTGTATTCTGTTTTTATTTACCATTTACACAACGTGACAACTTCACTGCTTTTGGGTTCTGTACTTTAAAGGAGAATCGCACTATTTTTTATTTTATTTCCCCATCATTCACACTCCTTATATGAGACTTGAACACACGTCGTTCTCTTTTTTGTGCAGTCTAAATTGTAAAAAAAAAAAAAAATTAAAACATTTTTTTGCAAAAAGTGAAAAAAATACCTCTAAATATACCTCCAAAAATACTACATGTCCATGCGGTGACTTGTATATTACCCAAGTATTAAAAGAGCCAGCGCCAAGGGACCACTTTGACACTGAGGAGGTACCGTGGCTACTTCAGGGCTTGACATACGGCGTCGTCTCTGAGTTGGTAAAAAAACGTTTTAAATAGAGATGTCCGATAATATCGGACTGCCGATATTATCGGCCGATAAATGCTTTAAAATGTAATATCGGAAATCATCGGTATCGGTTTAAAAATTATCGGTATCGGTTTCAAAAAGTAAAATGCATGACTTTTTAAAACGCTGCCGTGTACACGGACGTAGGGAGAAGTACAGAGCGCCAATAAACCTTAAAGGCACTGCCTTTGTGTGCCGGCCCAGTCACATAATATCTACGGCTTTTCACACACACAAGTAAATGCAAGGCACACTTGGTCAACAGCCATACAGGTCACACTGAGGGTAGACGTATAAACAACTTGAACACTGTTACAAATATGCGTCACACTGTGAACCCACACCAAACAAGAATGACAAACACATTTCGGGAGAACATCCACACCGTAACACAACATAAACACAACAGAACAAATACCCAGAACCCCTTGCAGCACTAACTCTTCCGAGACGCTACAATATATACCTCCTATACTCCCCACCTCAACCCTGCCCACCTCAACCTCCTCATGCTCTCTCAGGGAGAGCATGTCCCAAATTCCAAGCTGCTGTTTTGAGGCATGTTAAAAAAAGTAATGCACTTTGTGACTTCAATAATAAACATGGCAGTGCCATGTTGGCATTTTTTTTCCATAACTTGAGTTGATTTATTTTGGAAAACCTTGTTACATTGTTTAATGCATCCAGCGGGGGCATCACAACAAAATGAGGCATAATAATGTGTTCATTCCACGTACTGTATATATCGGTATCACTTGATATCGGAATCGCTAATTAAGAGTTGGACAATATCGGAATATCGGATATCGGCAAAAAAGCCATTATCGGACATCTCTAGTTTTAAATCATAAATCATGTCTCGCACTTGTATCGCAGAAGATTGTGCTCAACTTTGGAATTCAACTAAAACCCAAAGACTTTGCTACTAATCAGGGCAGCCTGTTGAAAATTAATGAATGGATGATTTTACTCAACAGAATAGCAACGATGCAAAAATAACACCCATTATCTTGACATAATGATATGCGCTCGCCATTACATTTATTTGTTTATTTATTTTATTTTTTTATTTTATTTTTTTTAAAATAAATACATTTCTTGCATTTTCCCATCGATAACATGACATCATCACGCCAAGTGCGTGCTCTTTCAGTCAATTAGTGTGCAAGGAATATATATATATACTATATATATATATATATATATATATATATATATATATATATATATATATATATATATATATATATATATATATATATATATACAGTTTTTCCATTAACAATATAATGTTGTAAAAACTAGTGTTGTTTCGATACCAATATTTTGGTACCAGTACCAAAATGTATTTCGATACTTTTCGATACTGTGATATAAATAAAGAGGACCACAAAAATTGCATTATTGGCTTTATTTTAATAAAAAATCTTAGGGTACATGAAGCATATGTTTATTATTGTAATTTAGTCCTTAAATAAAATAGTGAACATACTAGACAACTTGTCTTTTAGTAGTAAGTAAACAAATAAAGACTCCAAATTAGTCTGCTGATGTATGCAGTAACATATTGTGTCATTTATCTACCTATTTTGTCAAACTTATTAAGGACAAACTGTAAAAATTGATTATTAATTCTCTTGTTCTGGAACTTTTTAGAGGTGGTATAGTATACTAGTACCGGTAAATAGTACCGGTATACCGTACAATCCTACACAAAACAATTTCTTTTTTTTATATATATATATATATATATATATATATATATATATATATATATATATATATATATATATATATATATATATATATATATATATATATATATTTACAGCTTGGCCCCCAACCAAATTTTTTTTAATTGTAATTTTGAAGAATTTACCTGAATGTGCATGAACTATTTCTGTTCAAAATAGTTAGACATGTCACATGTTAAATGTTTAAATATTAACTGTCAGTTTACTGTACTGTGCCAACTGTACTACTATATGAGTACATATTTTCTATCGTTTCAATATAGGTCATCAAATCTCAGCAACAAGCTGTAATATCTTACTGAGATCATTTAGGACCAAAACACTTAAAACAAGTAAAACACTCTAACATCAAATCTGCTTAGTGAGAAGAATGATCTTATTTAGACAGAAAATAAGCAAATATCACCCTTATTTGAGATATTTTAATCTTACTTAGATTTCAGTTTTTGCAGTGTGTGCATGTACGAGCCAGTCTGCACCACAACAAGACGATGGAGAAAAAGAAGGAGCTTATTGACCACAACTTTGAACGACAACTGGATAAAAATGGCGGACTCGCGTTAAGTTTTCATGCAAAATAGTCACTTGAATCAATAAATTCCAATGGTTTAGAGGAAGTTTTGAAGAAGGCAAGATTAATTTATAAATATCTCCGCCATGGTTTCGCGGTTTGATGTGAAATTTCCGCGACTTGTGGGGATCCCAAATACAAAAAAACAGCTACTAACTGGTAAGAAAAGTTGGTGTTGCATAAGGACAGGATAGATTTTGTTTGGAAATTCTGTGGTTAAGGTGCAAGATTTGCATACAGTAACACAATTATAATGCTAATAAAAGTGTCCCTTGAGAGAAGATATGATCAAATGTGTGGGAGTGTAGCTGTTTTTGCCAAAAGACTGATGGGTTAGGTTCCAGCTGTGCCAACAATGGATGGGTGTGATTGTTTCCACTCTTCCACCAACTGGCACCATGTACTTTTTTCATCTATATCCGAACTGGGCAAATATTTTGACATAGGGGCCACATTAAGAGAAAAAATGTGTCTGTGGCGACCAATGTGTATGTGTATACAAATGATATATACACATTTAGCTGTAAATAACTGCTGTACAGTATATGTGTTTGGCTCCCTTTTTCCAGGAACACTAATACCTAAAGTCACAACACTAATACCTAAAGTCACAATGTCCCATAGAATTCTAAAAAAGTTATGACAGACCACCTAAAAAAAAACGGAATGGAATTTTACAGTTTTTTACTGAATGGGACACCCAAAATGTACATTTAAATAAAAAAAGTGGTATTTACATTATTAACTATGAACAATAAAACACTGAATATTAACAACATATGAACATCTTTTACTTCTCAGACCAGCTCCTCCATAGACATCTTTTACAATCAAGCAAAACACAGCAAAAATGTAACAAACAAGGGTAATAAACACCTACAATCTGATATATTATCACTTTTATGCAGACATTTGATGTAAAAATGTGCTTCCGCATCTGTTCCTGACATATGTGTTTGGGGCTGGCTGCTCTAAAAACAAACCCTGCCCACTCTGCTTTGTTCCTGGTCTGAGCTGCTGTGACCTAGATTATCGTAATAACTCCTATAAAACTCAAAAGCGCAGATTTCAACCATTGAAATACTTTCTATAGTTCAAGACTTACGGTCTTTTAGAAACAGCACTGCACATCATAATGGCAAATACAGTTTGGATTAGTGTTGTCCCGATACCATTACGTGTCACAGCTTACTGCAGGATTCGCTCCCCCGGGATGCAAACGGACCACTCCGGACAGGACGTGCAGGTAGGAACATGATTTATTCTCGAAAATCAAAGGTACAAACAACAGAAAACAAGCCGATGGAACAACGTGCCGATCGCACTCGAAGCTAAGGCTACCACTTAGCATAGACTAGAGACAAGCAATACTCACGTAACGGGTTGCATGTAGCAAACAAAGAAGCCAGGCCGACTGACCGGCAAAGGCAGGCTTGAATAATGCCTCTGATTAGTGCTCGGGAAACAGGTGACCGTCTCGAACACCAATCAGAGACAGGTGAAAATAATAAGCAACCATGGTAACTAAAACTAACTCAAGGGTGCACAAAACAGAAACTGAGGGAGTCCAAAATTAACTGAAAATAACAAAACATGATCCGGGCCACGGATCATAACAGATACCAGTATTTTAGTACAGGTACCGGTACCAAAATGTATTTCGATACTTTTCAATACTTTTTTCAATAAGGGGGACCACAAAAAATGGCATTCATCATCAGGCCTCCGTCAGTCGTAACGACTATGGAAACTGCGCCAGTCCAGAGGTCAAGTTTAAACTCAGCGACAACGCCTGCTGTGGCTGATGAGTCCGATGTGGGAGAGGCAAACACGGCCGCATTTACTGCAGATGTAGCTGGAAGGCGCAACTGCAGGAGTGCGTGTCTTCCGCTTGGTTCTTTTTTCATTGGCTGTGGCATGGATCTTTTCCTCGCCAGTCTTCAGCTGTTTGTGAAGGACACTGCGCCATTTGCTGCGGTCAGCTGCTGCATCTTCCCAGTGTTCAGTGTTTATGTCCAGGGCTTTCATGTCCCGCTTGCAGACATCTTTGAAGCGCAGTTTTGGCCGGCCAACAGATCTCTTGCCAGAGCCAAGTTCGCCATACAGGATGTCCTTTGGGATACGTCCATCCTCCATACGGCACACGTGGCCGAGCCAACGCAGCCTGCGTTGTCTGAGCAGCGTGAACATGGTAGGAAGACCAGCGCGTTCGAGGACCTGGGCATTCGTCACCTTGTCACTCCAATGGATGCCGAGGATGCGGCGAAGGCAGCGCATGTGGAAGGTGTTCAGTTTGCGCTCCTGTTTGGAGTATGTTGTCCATGTTTCGCTGCCGTAGAGAAGAGTGCTGACGATGCAGGCATTGTACACTGCCATCTTGGTAGGAGTTGTCAGCTTCCAGTTCTCCCAGACGCGGGTCGTGAGGCGCCCTAGGGTTGTGGCAGCTTTGCCAATACGTTTGTTGATCTCACCGTCGAGGGACAGATTGTCACTGATGGTGGATCCCAGGTATGTAAATTGGTGTACGACTTTGAGTTGGTACTCATCGATTGTGATGGCTGGTGGAGTGTCCACTTCCTGACTCAGCACATTGGTCTTTTTTAGGCTGATGGTAAGCCCGAAGTCTTTGCAGGTCTGGGAGAATCTGTCCATAAGGCACTGGAGTTCTTGTTCAGTGTGTGAAACGATGGCGGCATCATCAGCAAAGAGCATGTCCCGAATGATTGTCTCACGGACTTTGGTCCTTGCTTTAAGACGGGCTAGGTTGAAAAGTCGGCCGTCAGATCTGGTACGTAGATATACCCCTTCTGTTGCAGTCCCAAAAGCATGATTGATGAGCAGGGCAAAGAAGATGCCGAAAAGGGTAGGAGCAAGGACGCAACCTTGCTTGACTCCGCTCTTAATGTCAAATGGGTTGGATATGCTACCCTCATACTGGATGGTTGCCTTCATGTCGTCATGAAAAGATCTAATGAGGCTATGGAGCTTTGGAGGGCATCCGATCTTGGGTAGGATGCTGAAGAGCCCTTCTCTGCTAACCAGGTCGAAAGCCTTGGTCAGGTCAATGAAGGATATGTACAGGGGCTTCTGTTGTTCCCTGCATTTCTCCTGAAGTTGGCGTAGGGAGAATATCATGTCCACTGTAGAGCGCTTGGCGCGAAAGCCGCATTGAGATTCCGGGTAAATGCGCTCAGCAAGTTTTTGAAGGCGGACAAGCACAACACGGGCATAGAGTTTCCCTACGATATTCAGGAGGGAGATGCCCCTGTAATTGTTACAGTCGCTCCTGTCACCCTTATTTTTGTAAAGGGTGACAATCTTGGCATCTCTCATGTCTTGCGGCACGGCTCCCTCTTTCCAGCACTGGCAGAGGACATCATGCAAAGGCTGCAGGAGGGTGTCTTTACAGCGCTTGATGAGGTCTGGGGGGATGCCATCAGTACCAGGTGCTTTGCCAGTTGCTAAGCTGTCGATCGCTTTGTGAAGTTCAGCAAGTGTTGGTTCAGCATCTAATTCCTCAATGATGGGCAGCTGTTCAATGGCATCAAGGGCTGAGGCGACTAGGAGACTAGAGACTCGGGAAACAGGTGACCGTCTCGAACACCAATCAGAGACAGGTGAAAATAATAAGCAACCATGGTAACTAAAACTAACTCAAGGGTGCACAAAACAGAAACTGAGGGAGTCCAAAATTAACTGAAAATAAAAAAACATGATCCGGGCCACGGATCATAACAGATACCAATATTCTAGTACAGGTACCGGTACCAAAATGTATTTCGATACTTTTCGATACTTTTTTAAATAAGGGGAACCACAAAAAATGGCATTATTGGCTTTATTTTAACGAAAAATCGTAGGGTACATGAAACATATGTTTATTATTGTAATTTAGTCCTTAAATAAAATAGTGAACATACTAGACAACTTGTCTTTTAGTAGTAAGTGAACAAACAAAGACTCCTAATTAGTCTGCTGACGTATGCAGTAACATATTGTGTCATTTATACACCTACTATTTTGTCAAAATTATGAAGGACAAGTGGTAGAAAATGAAATATATAAAGTCCATTCTATTTTTCAATTCCATTCTAAATTGAAAAAAAAAACTACCAGTTTTTTGCATTAAACTTCTGTTGACTGAGCTGCCAGTTTCTGACTGTAAAATCTACGCTTGTTGTTTTTAACGGTGAATTACTGTAAATTTACATTTGTTTTTACGGTAGAAAAACTGGCAGCTAAGTTGCCAGAACAAAAAAAGAACTTGTACAGTTTTTCCATTAACAATATAATGTTGTAAAAACTAGTGTTGTTTCGATACCAATATTTTGGTACCAGTACCAAAACGTATTTCGATACTTTTCGATACTGTGATATAAATAAAGAGGACCACAAAAATTGCATTATTGGCTTTATTTTAATAAAAAATCTTAGGGTACATGAAACATATGTTTATTATTGTAATTTAGTCCTTAAATAAAATAGTGAACATACTAGACAACTTGTCTTTTAGTAGTAAGTAAACAAATAAAGACTCCAAATTAGTCTGCTGATGTATGCAGTAACATATTGTGTCATTTATACACCTATTTTGTCAAATTTATTAAGGACAAACTGTAAAAATTGATTATTAATTCTCTTGTTCTGGAACTTTTTAGAGGTGGTATAGTATACTAGTACCGGTAAATAGTACCGGTATACCGTACAATCCTACACAAAACAATTTCTTTTTTGACACAATATTGTTTATTTTAGCGTTACAGTGGAATAGTGTTGATATCTGACTCTATTTTTATATCATGCAGAGAGAAAAAAACATAATTCAAACACCTTTAAAGGCCTACTGAAATGAAATGTTCTTATTTCAACGGGAATAGCAGATCCATTCTATGTGTCATACTTGATGATTTCGCGATATTGCCATATTTTTGCTGAAAGGATTTAGTATAGAACATCGACGATAAAGTTTGCAACTTTTGGTCGCTGATAAAAAAAAGCCTTGCCTGTACCGGAAGTAGCGTGACGGCACAGGTTGTGGAGCGTGTCACACCTGCACATTGTTTGCAATCATGGCCAGCAGCAGCGGGAGCGATTCGGACCAAGAAAGCAACGATTACCCCATTAATTTGAGCAAGGATGAAAGATTTGTGGATGAGGAAAGTGAGAGTGAAGGATTAGAGGGCAGTGGAAGCGATTCAGATAGGGAAGATGCTGTGAGAGGCGGGGGGGACCTGATATTCAGCTGGGAATGACTAAAACAGTAAATAAACACAAGACATATATATACTCTATTAGCCACAACACAACCAGGCTTGTATTTAATATGCCACAAATTAATCCCGCATAACAAACACCTCCACCCTCCCGTCCATATAACCCACCAATACAACTCAAAAACCTGCACAACACACTCAATCCCACAGCCCAAAGTACCGTTCACCTCCCCAAAGTTCATACAGCACATATATTTCCCCAAAGTTACGTACGTGACACGCACATAGCGGCACGCACGTACGGGCAAGCGATCAAATGTTTGGAAGCCAAAGCTGCGTACTCACAGTAGCGCGTCTGCTATCCAACTCAAAGTCCTCCTGGTTGCGTTGCTGCAGCCGGCCGCTAATACACCGCTTCCCACCTACAGCTTTCTTCTTTGCTGTCTTCATTGTTCATTAAACAAATTGCAAAAGATTCACCAACACAGATGTCCAGAATACTGTGGAATTTTGCGATGAAAACAGACGACTTAATAGCTGGCCACAATGGTGTCCCAAAATGTCCGCTACAATCCGTGACGTCACGCGCAAACGTCATCATACCGAGACGTTTTCAGCAGGATATTCCGCGGGAAATTTAAAATGTCACTTTACTAATCTAACCCGGCCGTATTGGCATGTGTTGCAATGTTAAGATTTCATCATTGATATGTAAACTATCAGACTGCGTGGTCGGTAGTAGTGGCTTTCAGTAGGCCTTTAAAGACGCTACAGGAGTTGGAGTTGAAATGCAAAGTGGGTTTTTTTAACGAGCTGCAGAGTAAGAGACGTGTATTAGTGAAGTGAAGTGAATTACATTTATATAGTGCTTTTTCTCTCGTGACTCAAAGCGCTTTACATTGTGAAACCCAATATTTAAAGGCCTACTGAAAGCCACTACTACCGACCACGCAGTCTGATAGTTTATATATCAATGATGAAATCTTAACATTATAACACATGCCAATACGGCCGGGTTAACTTATAAAGTGACATTTTAAATTTGCCGCTAAACTTCCGGTTCGAAACGCCTCTGAGGATGACGTATGCGCGTGACGTAGACCGGCGAACACGGGTATGTCTTCCACATTGAAGCCAATACGAAAAAGCTCTGTTTTCATTTCATAATTCCACAGTATTCTCGACATCTGTGTTCGTGAATCTGTTTCAATCATGTTCATTGCATTATGGAGAAGGAAGCTGAGCAAGCAAAGAAGAAAGTTGTCGGTGCGAAATGGACGTATTTTTCGAACGTAGTCAGCAACAACAGTACACAGCCGGCGCTTCTTTGTTTACATTCCCGAAAGATGCAGTCAAGATGGAAGAACTCGGATAACAGAGACTCTAACCAGGAGGACTTTTGACTTCGATACACAGACGCCTGTAGAGAACTGGGACAACACAGACTCTTACCAGGATTACTTTGATTTGGATGACAAAGACGCAGACGTGCTTCTGTGAGTATGCAGCTTTGGCTTCTAAACATTTGATCGCTTGACCGTATGTGCGCAACTTTTTTTTGCGTATGTACGTAACTTTTTAAAAATATATAAGCTTTATGAACCTTGGGTTAGGTGAACGGTCTTTTGGGCTGAGTGATTGTGTGTGTTGATCAGGTGTTTGAATTGTATTGGCGTGTTCTATGGAGCTAGGAGCTAGCATAGGAGCTAGGAGCTAGCATAACAAACACGCAGGTGTTTTTATGCAGGATTAATTTGTGGCATATTAAATATAAGCCTGGTTGTGTTGTGGCTAATAGAGTATATATATGTCTTGTGTTTATTTACTGTTGTAGTCATTCCCAGCTGAATATCAGGTCACCCCCGGCTCTCACAGCATCTTCCCTATCTGAATAGCTTCAACTCCCCACTAGTCCTTCACTTGCACTTTACTCATCCACAAATCTTTCATCCTCGCTCAAATTAATGGGGAAATTGTCGCTTTCTCGGTCCGAATCTCTCTCACTTCATGCGGCCATCATTGTAAACAATAGGGAACTTTGCGTATATGTTCAACTGACTACGTCACGCTACTTCCGGTAGGGGCAAGCCTTTTTTTTATCAGATACCAAAAGTTGCAATCTTTATCGTCGTTGTTCTATACTAAATCCTTTCAGCAAAAATATGGCAATATCGCGAAATGATCAAGTATGACACATAGAATAGATCTGCTATCCCCGTTTAAATAAAAAAAATTCATTTCAGTAGGCCTTTAAGTTACATTTAAACCAGTGTGGGTGGCACTGGGAGCAGGTGGGTAAAGTGTCTTGCCCAAGGACACAACGGCAGTGACTAGAATGGTGGAAGCGGGTGTCGAACCTGCAACCCTCAAGTTGCTGGCACGGCTGCTCTACCAACCGAGCTATACCGCCCCAGCTATACCGTATTAGAACGGTAGCGTCGCACTTTATTAGTATAAATGCCTTTTATCACCACGTATCGCAACTATTTGTCCCACTTGAATACATCTAATCTATCTGTCACGTTCTGGCTTGGGTGGTTTTGGTCTGGACCCCGGGATACAGAGACAGCAGGCCCGGGAACCTCTACTTTTCAAACAGAGTATAGTACCGTTTTTGATTAATTTGTACCGCGATACTATACCAGAACCGGTATACCGTACAACCTTAGTTTGGATGTTAAAGGTCTAAAAAAATAATGTAGAACGTCCGGCAGGCCAAATTGAAAATCTTAATGGGCCGCATATGGCCCGCGGGCCGTATTTTGCCCAGGTCTGATCTATACGTTGATTACACATTTTCTTGACCTTCCTTTTTCCAAACAGTCTCATTTGTTGACAGAATGATGCACAAAGAAAAGTGTCGGTTTACTTGTAGTTTTGTGTTTGAAGGAGCACAATGCAAAAAGTCAGTGTTCAAAAACAAGGGAAAAAAATACAAAAATGAGGGGTATTTTACTTGAACTAAGCAAAATTATCTGCCAATAGAACAAGAACATTTGGCTTATCAAGACTTTCCAAAACAAGTCAAATTAGCTAACCTCAATAAACCCCAAAATACCTTAAAATAAGTATATTCTCACTAATAACAAGTGCACTTTTCTTGGTAGAAAAAAAAAAGAGACCTTTTTGCTCAATATGTTGAAAAATATTATTTTAAATTAAGTAAATGCGCTGCAAAAATTGAAATCTAAGTAAGATGAAATATCTCAAATAAGGGTGATATTTGCTTATTTCCTGTCTGATAAGATAATTCTTCTCACTAAGCTGATTTGATGTTAGAGTGTTTTACTTGTTTTAAGTGTTTTGGTCCTAAATGATCTCAGTAAGATATTACAGCTTGTTGCTGAGATTGTATGACCTATATTGAGTAAAACATGCTTGAAACTAGAATATCAACTGTTGCAAAGCTGTGTCATCAACACTCACAAGTATAAAACTACTATTTTTCAACATATTGAGCAAAAAGGTCTGGTTTTTTTTCTACCAAGAAATGTGCACTTGTTATTAGTGAGAATATACTTATTTTAAGGTATTTTTGGGTTCATTGAGGTTAGCTCATTTTACTTGTTTTGGAAAGTCTTGACAAGCCCAATTTTCTTGTTCTATTGGCAGATAAATTTGCTTAGTTCAAATAAAATACCCCTCATTTTTGTAATTTTTGTTCTTGTTTTTGAACACTGACTTTTTGCAGTGTGCTAGTGCCATTATTTTGACATAATGATATGCGCTCGGCATTACATTTCTTGAAACCAGCAAACTTACACTAAAAACTAATGTATTGTTCTTAATGGAAAGGCAACAAGGCAACCGCGTGTTACTCTCGGGCTCTCCTAGCCCAGGGGTCGGCAACCTTTACCACTCAAAGAGCCATTTTGGCAAGTTTCACAAATTAAAGAAAATAATGGGAGCCACAAAAAAGATTTTAAAATTTAAAATGAAAAACACCGCATACAAAGCTTAAATGCTTTGTGCTATGTTAACCAGGGGTCTCCGACACACGCACTTTAATGTGGAAATTTGATGTTAGTGCGGCCCGCGAGTTTTGAATGAATGGCGCTTGATGGCATCATACTTGCCAACCCACTCATTTTAACCCGGGAGACTCCCAAATATCGGGGCGTGATGACACTGCTTTTGGCGCCCTCTACAGTCTGCCCTAACAGTGTACCTGCTCGACCACATGTAGAATGCAGCTTCAGCTTGCTCACGTAAGTGACAGCAAGGCGTAGTACCTCAGCAGCCACACATCTTACACTGACGGTACCAATACCCAGAATCCCATGCAGCCCTAACTCTTCCGCTCAACCAACGCACGGAGAGGGGGGTGGGGGGGTTGATGTGTGGGGGATTTGGTGGTAGCGGGGGTGTATAATGTAGACCGGAAGAGTTAGGGCTGCATGGGATTCTGGGTATTGGTTGTGTTGTGTTTATGTTGTGTCACGGTGGGATGTTCTCCAGAAATGTGTTTTTCATTCTTTTTTGGTGTGGGTTCACAGTGTGGCGCATATTTGTAACGTAACAATGTTAAAGTTGTTTGATACGGCTACCGTCAGTGTAAGCTGTGTGGCTGATGAGTAAGTATGCTTTGCTGTCTCCTGTGTGTGCAAGTAATAACAACATGCAACATGTGGCTGGACTGGCACGCTGTATGTAAATGCTATAGAGGACAATTACTGCAGTGCAATTAGGGCACTCCCTTCATCTAGTAATTACAGTGTAAATAGGATTATATTTTCCCTGGGAGTTATCTAAGAGAGACACTGAGATCCATAAGTCTCCTGGGAAAATCGGGGGGGTCGGCATGTTTGTAGCTGAGCCGCATCAGAGTGGTCAAAGAGCCGCATGCGGCTCCGGAGCCGCGGGTTGCCGACCCCTGTCCTAGCCGCTCAGGCAAATCATCTAAAAATGCATTTTTCCATGGATAACATGACATCATCGCTCCAAGTGCGTGCTCTTTCAGTCAATTAGTGTGCATATATACAGCCCGGCCCCCGGGCAAAACATGTTTAATTGTAATTTTGAAGAATTTATCTGAATGTGCATGAACTATTTCTGTTTAAAATTGTTAGAAATGTCAAATGTTAAATGTTTAAATATTAACTGTCAGTTTACTGTACTGTGCCAACTGTACTACTATATGAGTACGTATTTTCTATTGTGTCATCGAAAATAAAACAGCAAAGTCCATTTGGCTGTCATCCGTTTTAATTATGAGACACAATTGTGTCAAAGTCATGATTTTTTTTTTTCATGCTTGAAATAAGAAATGATTACTTTAAAAAAAGTAGTTTTATACTTGTGAGTGTTGATGACACAGCTTTGCAACAGTTGATATTCTAGTTTCAAGCATGTTTTACTCAATATAGGGCATAACATCTCAGCAACAAGCTGTAATATCTTACTGAGATCATTTAGGACCAAAACACTTAAAACAAGTAAAACACTCTAACACAGGGGTGTCAAACTCATTTTAGATCGGGGGCCACATGGAGAAAAATCTACTCCCAAGTGGGCCGGACTGGTAAAATCACGGCACGATAACTTAAAAAAATAAATAAAGACAACTTCAGATTGTTTTCTTTGTCTAAAAATAGAACAAGCACATTCTGAAATTGTACAAATAATATTTATGTTGGATTTTTTTTTTTTTACAATTACCTGTTGCGGTTAATAGTATATATACTTTATTTGTCGTTATTTATATTTTCTGAATAAATTATGTGATAATGTTCATCAGTTGGTGTTAGTTTTCAATCTATCAAGATAAACATTTTATCAAAATCAAATTACAGTATGTTATTTATGTAGTTTGATCATTTTCCTCCACTGATGTACTAACATTATTTGGTTTATTTTGTACATATGTAGCATCATCTACAAAGATACAAATAATTGCTATTGCGACATCCAGTGGACACATTTAGAACAGCAGTTTCTTTCATTCAAAAATTTCAGGTTAATTTTTATACTTAGCAAACTCATCCCGCGGGCCGGATAAAACCTGTTCGCGGGCCTGATCCGGCCCTCGGGCCGTACGTCTGACACCCCTGCTCTAACATAAAATCTGCTTAGTGAGAAGAATTATCTTATTTAGACAGAAAATAAGCAAATATCCCCCTTATTTGAGGTATTTCATCTTACTTAGATTTCAGTTTTTGCAGTGCAGGCATTCCACGCTTGGATTAGTGATGACACAAGACAGAAGGCTAATCTTCCGGCCCTAATGCTGCTGAAACACTCCAGTTGGCACTCTGGCACTGGCACTGCCCACTGGAATGGCACCAAGGACCACAGCCAAGCCAACTGAGCAGGCTGGATGCATAAAAAGTAGCACGCATAAAAGAGGAGTTGAGACCAAGAATGGGAAGGAGTAGCCAGCAGGCATCTCTCTGACCTACAACAGCTTTGGAGGAAGTGTGTGTGTGTGTGCGTGTGTGCGTGCGTGCGTGTGTGTGTGTGTGTGTGTGTGTGTGTGTGTGTCTTGCTTGACCAAATGCCAATTCCATCCCTCGGCTGCTGTTAATGAGAGAAGATTCATAGCTATCATTAGAGATTAATGATTGAATGTCAAGTTGCAACACCTCCAGGTGGCACTCATGTACACCACTGTGTGCATGAGTTGCAACACCTCCAAGTGGCACTCATGTACACCACTGTGTGCATGAGTTGCAACACCTCCAAGTGGCACTCATGTACACCACTGTGTGCATGAGTTGCAACACCTCCAAGTGGCACTCATGTACACCACTGTGTGCATGAGTTGCAACACCTCCAAGTGGCACTCATGTACACCACTGTGTGCATGAGTTGCAACACCTCCAGGTGGCACTCATGCACACCACTGTGTGCATGAGTTGCAACATCTCCAGGTGGCACTCATGTACACCACTGTGTGCATGAATTGCAACACCTCCAGGTGGCACTCATGTACACCACTGTGTGCATGAGTTGCAACACCTCCAGGTGGCACTCATGTACACCACTGTGTGCATGAGTTGCAACATCTCCAAGAGGCACTCATTTACACCACTGTGTGCATGAGTTGCAACACCTCCAGGTGGCACTCATGTACACCACTGTGTGCGTGAGTTGCAACACCTCCAGGTGGCACTCATGTACACCACTGTGTGCATGAGTTGCAACACCTCCAGGTGGCACTCATGTACACTACTGTGTGCATGAGTTGCAACACCTCCAGGTGGCACTCATGTACACCACTGTGTGCATGAGTGAGCCCATGGAAGAAAGAGACATGTGACACGGAGCAGAAAAATGACTTCTGACGAGCACGACCTCCGTTTATTTGCCTTTGGTAATTGATTATTGAGAGGCGGGATGACACAATGAGGCAGGTGACATCTACATGTATTTACATGTAATCTACATGTATTTACTGTAATACAGGCTGGACTCTCAGAAATGGTCGCTGGCAGTCGTGATAACGCTGAAAGAAAATGACCAGTTTGATGCTAAAATGCGGTAATATCCATGTAAACATGTATACTGGAATATCTTTAAGTATTTTTTCACACAAGTTAAAGGCCTACTGAAAGCCACTACTACCGACCACGCAGTCTGATAGTTTATATATCAATGATGAAATCTTAACATTATAACACATGCCAATACGGCCGGGTTAACTTATAAAGTGACATTTTAAATTTGCCGCTAAACTTCCGGTTCGAAACGCCTCTGAGGATGACGTATGCGCGTGACGTAGACCGGCGAACACGGGTATGCCTTCCACATTGAAGCCAATACGAAAAAGCTCTGTTTTCATTTCATAATTCCACAGTATTCTGGACATCTGTGTTCGTGAATCTGTTGCAATCATGTTCATTGCATTATGGAGAAGGAAGCTGAGCAAGCAAAGAAGAAAGTTGTCGGTGCGAAATGGACGTATTTTTCGAACGTAGTCAGCAACAACAGTACACAGCCGGCGCTTCTTTGTTTACATTCCCGAAAGATGCAGTCAAGATGGAAGAACTCGGATAACAGAGACTCTAACCAGGAGGACTTTTGACTTCGATACACAGACACCTGTAGAGAACTGGGACAACACAGACTCTTACCAGGATTACTTTGATTTGGATGACAAAGACGCAGACGTGCTACTGTGAGTATGCAGCTTTGGCTTCTAAACATTTGATCGCTTGACCGTATGTGCGCAACTTTTTTTTGCGTATGTACGTAACTTTTTAAAAATATATAAGCTTTATGAACCTTGGGTTAGGTGAACGGTCTTTTGGGCTGAGTGATTGTGTGTGTTGATCGGGTGTTTGAATTGTATTGACGTGTTCTATGGAGCTAGGAGCTAGCATAGGAGCTAGCATAACACGTACCGTACCGTACGTGCGCGTCACGTACGTAACTTTTTAAAAATATATAAGCTTTATGAACCTTGGGTTAGGTGAACGGTCTTTTGGGCTGAGTGATTGTGTGTGTTGATCGGGTGTTTGAATTGTATTGGCGTGTTCTATGGAGCTAGGAGCTAGCAGAGGAGCTAGGAGTTAGCATAACAAACACGCAGGTGTTTTTATGCAGGATTAATTTGTGGCATATTAAATATAAGCCTGGTTGTGTTGTGGCTAATAGAGTATATATATGTCTTGTGTTTATTTACTGTTGTAGTCATTCCCAGCTGAATATCAGGTCACCCCCGGCTCTCACAGCATCTTCCCTATCTGAATAGCTTCAACTCCCCACTAGTCCTTCACTTGCACTTTCCTCATCCACAAATCTTTCATCCTCGCTCAAATTAATGGGGAAATTGTCGCTTTCTCGGTCCGAATCTCTCTCACTTCATGCGGCCATCATTGTAAACAATAGGGAACTTTGCGTATATGTTCAACTGACTACGTCACGCTACTTCCGGTAGGGGCAAGCCTTTTTTTTATCAGATACCAAAAGTTGCAATCTTTATCGTCGATGTTCTCTACTAAATCCTTTCAGCAAAAATATGGCAATATCGCGAAATGATCAAGTATGACACATAGAATAGATCTGCTATCCCCGTTTAAATAAAAAAAATTCATTTCAGTAGGCCTTTAAGCTCACTAAAAATACTTTTTGGGAAAAAAGCCCAGGTTGATATTTATACAAAAAGTATAATGTATATATATATATATATATATATATATATATATATATATATATATATATATATATATATATATATATATATATATATATATATATATATATATATATATATATATATATATATGTGTGTGTGTATGTATGTATGTATGTATGTATGTATGTATATACAAACCCCGTTTCCCTATGGGTTGGGAAATTGTGTTAGATGTAAATATACCGTATTTTCCGCACCATAAGGCGCCCCGTGTTATTAGCCGCACGTTTAATGAACGGCATATTTCAAAACTTTGTTTACCTGTTAGCCGCCCCGTGCTATTAGCCGCACCTACGCTACGCTAAAGGGAATGTCAACAAAACAGTCAGATAGGTCAGTCAAACTTTAATAATATATCACAAACCAGCGTTCTAACAACTCTGTTCACTCCCAAAATGTAATGTGCAAATGTGCAATCACACAAATAGTAACACTCAAAATAGTGCAGAGCAATAGCAACATCAATAAGTCAACGTTGCTCATACGTTAATGTCACACAACACACAAAATAAACATTTAAAGCTTACTTTCTGAAGTTATTACTCATCTACAAATCCCTCAAATTATTCTTCTTCGGTAGGCTTCACTTGTTTTTTGACACCATCGATGATGTGGACGCGCATGCAGTCATAGATCAACACCCGGTGTCTTCGCGTAAACGTCTATCAACCACTCGCTCATCTTTTCTTCATCCATCCATCCCTTCGAGTTAGCTTTTACGATGACGCCGGCTGGAAAGTTCTCTTTTGGCAAGGTCTTCCTTTTGAATATCACCGTGGGCGGAAGTTTCTGGCCGTTAGCATGGCTAGCTAGAACCACAGTAGGACGACTTCTCATTCCCTGTGGTGCGAATATTCACCGTACGTGTTCCCGTTGTATCCACAGTGCGGTTCACATGAATATCAAAAGTCAGTGGAACCTTGTACGCGTGTCTCTTAGTAGGAGACATTTTGTTGTCTTTACAGAAACACACAAATGAAATTAAATATCCGCGAGCTTCTTCTTCTCCGGGGGCGGGTGCTCACCTTGGCGGTTGCTTACAGTAGAAGAAGAAGCGCTTCCTCTTCTATGGGGGCGGTTGCTTACCGTAGAAGAAGAAGCGCTTCCTCTTTTACGGGGAAAAAAGATGGCGGCTGTTTACCGTAGTTGCGAGACCTAAACCTTATGAAAATAAATATGAATATTAATCCATATATAAGGCGCACCGGGTTATTAGCCGCACTGTCTGCTTTTGACAAAAATTGTGGTTTTTAGGTGCGGCTTATGGTGCGAAAAATACGGTAAACGGAATACAATGATTTGCAAATCCTTTTCAACCCATATTCAATTGAATGCACTACAAAGACAAGATATTTGATGATCAAACTCATAAACTTTATTTTTATTTGTTGCAAATAATAACTCATTTAGAATTTCATGGCTGCAACACGGGCCAAAGTAGTTGGGAAAGGGCATGTTCACCACTGTGTTACATGGCCTTTCCTTTTAACAACACTCAATAAACGATTGGGAACTGAGGTAACTAATTGTTGAAGCTCTGAAAGTGGAATTCTTTCCCATTCTTGTTTTATGTAGAGCTTCAGTCGTTAACAGTCCGGGGTCTCCGCTTTCGTATTTTACGTTTTATAATGCGGCACACATTTTCGATGGGAGACAGGTCCGGACTGCAGGCGGGCCAGGAAAGTACCTGCACTCTTTTTTTACGAAGCCACGCTGTTGTAACACGTGCTGAATGTGGCTTGGTTTTTACTAAGGTTGTACAGTATTAGTATAGTACCGCAATACTAATGAATCATATTCGGTACTATACCGCCTCTAAAAAGTACCGGTATACTGTAACTACTTGGTCTTGGATTGATACCCAAATTTCATCCAAACAATAAAATAATAAGTGATTATTACATTTTAACAGAAGTGTAGATAGAACATGTTAAAAGAGAAAGTAAGCAGATATTAACAGTAAATGAACAAGTAGATTAATAATACATTTTCTACCACTTGTCCTTCATAATGTGTACAAAATAATAGGTAGATAAATGACACAATATGTTACTGCATACGTCAGCAGACTAATTAGGATTCTTTGTTTGTTTACTTACTACTAAAAGACAAGTTGTCTAGTATGTTCACTATTTTATGTAAGGACTAAATTGCAATAATAAACATATGTTTGATGTACCCTAAGATTTTTTATTAAAATAAAGTCAATAATGCAATTTTTGTGGTCCCCTTTATTTATATCACAGTATCGAAATACATTTTGGTACCGGTACCAACATATTGATATCGGGACAGCACTTGTTTTTTACAACATTATATTGTTAATGGAAAAACAGTACAAGTCATTTTTTTATTCTGGCAATTTAGCTGCCAGTTCTTGTACCGTAAAAATAAATGTACTATCTTTAAATTTACAGTAATTCACCGTTAAAAACAACAACCGTAGATTTTACAGTCAGAAACTGGCAGCTCAGTCAACAGAAGTTTAACGCAAAATAAAACGTAGTTGTTTTTTTTTTAGAATGGAATAGAAGAATAGAATTGACTTTATTGTCATTATAATTGCATATAACGAGATTAAGGACTCCAATTTAAGGTGCAATAGTGGAAACAAATATGGAATACAAATAAATCACACCAGTTGTAATAAAGATAAAAAATAAGAATTGAAATAAACAGACTACTATCCGATAAAAACAATAAGCAATTCTGTACAATATACAAAACAATATACAAATTACTTAATATTTACTGTATTTTTATTAATTTGATGGGGAGTTTGCTGTAAAGTTTAGTATTTTTATTTAGACAAAAACATGTTTGGAAAGTATGATAATATACTGTAATATTTGTTGCAATATTGGATACTATTAAAGTTTAAAAGGTATGCAATTTCAATTACCGTATTTTTCGGACTATAAGTCGCAGTTTTTTTCATAGTTTGGCCGGGGGTGCGACTTATACCCAGTTTCATATGCGCATTCACCAAACCCTTCTTTAGTAAATAACTTAAAAAACGTTTTTTTTTTTCAAATTCAAGACAAAGTTATATGTTTTTGGTAACACTTTAGTATGGGGAACTTATTCTAAGTAATAAAGACTTAATTTAGAGTTATTTGGACACTAGGGGAACATATTCCAAGTAACAAAGACTTAATTTAGAGTTATTTGGTTAGGGTTAGGGTTAGAGGGTTAGGCTTATATATATATATTTTATAACATTTCCAGGTGTTTGCGGGCCAGAATAAGGCATTCATAAGTACTTAATAATGACTAGTTAATATGTTACTAATTTGCATGTTAATAAGCAACTAATTAATGGTGAATATGTTCCCCATACTAAAGTGTTACCATGTTTTTTTATTGGTGCACAAAATGAAGCGTGCATGAACATCACCTTGTTCAAACAACAAAACCAACACAGTGCATAAACTCACAACAAATTACACACCTGCAAATCAGTCTGACTTCTGCTGTTGTCATATCCGTAATACGCAGACAGGGAGAAGTTTGTATTTACACGATGAGTCGGGTGTGTCTTGACTTCCGCCGAATCCCTGAGCCCGACTCACCGAACCCTTAGGGTTCGATCGAACCCAGGTTAAGAACCACTGAGTTATTTGAATGACTCTTACCATAATATGTTACGTGAACATACCAGGCACGTTCTCAGTTGGTTATTTATGCCTCATATAACGTACACTTATTCAGCCTGTTGTTCACTATTCTTTATTTATTTTAAATTGCCTTTCAAATGTCTATTCTTGGTGTTGGCTTTTATCAAATACATTTCCCTAAAAAATGCAACTTACATATGTTTTTTTCCTTCTTTATCATGCATTTTCGGCCGGTGCGACTTATACTCCGGAGCGACTTATAGTCCGAAAAATACGGTACGTATATTTTTTCTGTCTCAAGAAGGGTAGAAATACAAAAACACACACACACATTCTTGTATTTGAAAAAAATGCCTACATCTTTAGGACCACCCTTTCTACATATATAAAGATTTGTATTTACAACATTAATAATATATACATACTATGCACATATAAAAAAGCTTGTTGTGAAACATTTGTTGGAATTTCACAAGAAAAACTTTGAATTTGGGCAGTATTGTCATAAAAGTCGTAATTTTACTCAACGCAAGTCAAAACATTTGTGCAATATTATGATAAAAGTTGGATTTTTTTGCAATAACAGTTGCAATTTTACAAGAAAAGCTTAAACGTTTGGCAATTTCATGAAAAGAGTCGTAATTTTACTCGACAAAAGTCACAATTTTATAAGAAAACTTTAAAATGTTGGATTATTAATCATCTGAATTTTACTTGGCAAAATGATGACAAAGGTCATAATTTTACTCCGAAAATGTCACCGTTTTACAAAAGAACAACAACAACAAAATTGGCAATATTGTGAGAAAAGTCAGAATTTTATATGACAAATGTCACCATTTTGCATTAAAAAGTAATCATTTTCCATTAAAAAGTAATAATTTTACGAGAAAATATTGCAATATTACAGAAACAGAAATGAGAAATTGTTCCCAATTTTATAAGAAAAAAGTCGACACATTGTGAGAAAAAGACTGATTTTATTTAATTTTTATATTTTTTGTTTTAATTGCTTTTTAATCTTCATTATTTACTTAAGTTATTACAGTATGTCTCTATATACATATTTATTTTATTTGTTTTATTAATTTTGGCCAAAGGGGACACTTGTTATTTCATATGTTGACCAGCGGGGGAAGCACTTTTAAAAGCGACACACAGTCAATTTGAAAAATCCCGCCTTTTTGGGACTACCCTCATTTTGATAGATTTCACCACCAGGGGTGCAAATGAGACATTCTCTATTAGATGCAATGTAATTGGGACCATGATTTATGTCATCAGTGTCACTTGTTCACACCTCCTCATATGGAAGATACTTTTCCTTGTTGATGTCTCAAGAAGGGTAGAAATACAAAAACACACACACATTCTTGTATTTGAAAAAAATGCTTACCTCTTTAGGACCACCCTTTCTACATATATAAAGATTTGTATTTACAACATTAATAATATATACATACTATGCACATATAAAAAAGCTTGTTGTGAAACATTTGTTGGAATTTCACAAGAAAAACTTAGAATTTTGGCAGTATTGTCATAAAAGTCGTAATTTTACTCAACGCAAGTCAAAACATTTTACAAGAACAACGGAACATTTGTGCAATATTATGATAAAAGTTGGATTTTTTTGCAATAACAGTTGCAATTTTACAAGAAAAGCTTAAACGTTTGGCAATTTCATGAAAAGAGTCGTAATTTTACTCGACAAAAGTCACAATTTTATAAGAAAACTTTAAAATGTTGGACTATTAATAATCTGAATTTTACTTGGCAAAATGATGACAAAGGTCATAATTTTACTCCGAAAATGTCACCGTTTTACAAAAGAACAACAACAACAAAATTGGCAATATTGTGAGAAAAGTCAGAATTTTATATGACAAATGTCACCATTTTGCATTAAAAAGTAATCATTTTCCATTAAAAAGTAATAATTTTACGAGAAAATATTGCAATATTACAGAAACAGAAATGAGAAATTGTTCCCAATTTTATAAGAAAAAAGTCGACACATTGTGAGAAAAAGACTGATTTTATTTTATTTTTATATTTTTTGTTTTAATTGGTTTTTAATCTTCATTATTTACTTAAGTTATTACAGTATGTCTCTATATACATATTTATTTTATTTGTTTTATTAATTTTGGCCAAAGGGGACACTTGTTATTTCATATGTTGACCAGCGGGGGAAGCACTTTTAAAAAGCGACACACAGTCAATTTGAAAAATCCCTCCTTTTTGGAACCACCCTCATTTTGATAGATGTCACCAGCAGGGGTGCAAATGAGACATTCTCTATTAGATGCAATGTTATTGGGACCATGATTTATGTCATCACTTGTTCACACCTCCTCATATGGAAGCTACTTTTCCTTGTTGATGTCTCAAGAAGGGTAGAAATACAAAAACACACACACACATTGTTGTATTTGAAAAAAATGCCTACCTCTTTAGGACCACCCTTTATAGATATATAAAGATTTGTATTTACAACATTAATAATATATACATACTATGCACATATAAAAAAGCTTGTTGTGAAACATTTGTTGGAATTTCACAAGAAAAACTTGGAATTTTGGCAGTATTGTCATAAAAGTCGTAATTTTACTCAACGCAAGTCAAAACATTTTACAAGAACAATTGAACATTTGTGCAATATTATGATAAAAGTTGGATTTTTTTGCAATAACAGTTGCAATTTTACAAGAAAAGCTTAAACGTTTGGCAATTTCATGAAAAGAGTCGTAATTTTACTCGACAAAAGTCACAATTTTATAAGAAAACTTTAAAATGTTGGATTATTAATAATCTGAATTTTACTTGGCAAAATGATGACAAAGGTCATAATTTTACTCCGAAAATGTCACCGTTTTACAAAAGAACAACAACAACAAAATTGGCAATATTGTGAGAAAAGTCAGAATTTTATATGACAAATTTCACCATTTTGCATTAAAAAGTAATCATTTTCCATTAAAAAGTAATAATTTTACGAGAAAATATTGCAATATTACAGAAACAGAAATGAGAAATTGTTCCCAATTTTATAAGAAAAAAGTCGACACATTGTGAGAAAAAGACTGATTTTATTTTATTTTTATATTTTTTGTTTTAATTGGTTTTTAATCTTCATTGTTTACTTAAGTTATTACAGTATGTCTCTATATACATATTTATTGTATTTGTTTTATTAATTTTGGCCAAAGGGGACACTTGTTATTTCATATGTTGACCAGCGGGGGAAGCACTTTTAAAAAGCGACACACAGTCAATTTGAAAAATCCCTCCTTTTTGGGACCACCCTCATTTTGATAGATGTCACCACCAGGGGTGCAAATGAGACATTCTCTATTAGATGCAATGTTATTGGGACCATGATTTATGTCATCACTTGTTCACACCTCCTCATATGGAAGCTACTTTTCCTTGTTGATGTCTCAAGAAGGGTAGAAATACAAGAACACACACACACACACACACATTCTTGTATTTGAAAAAAATGCCTACCTCTTTAGGACCACCCTTTCTAGATATATAAAGATTTGTATTTACAACATTAATAATTTATACAAACTATGTAAATATAAAAAAGCTTGTTGTGAAAAAAGAGTTGGAATTTTCGGCCGGTGCGACTTATACTCCGGAGCGACTTATAGTCCGAAAAATACGGTACGTATATTTTTTCTGTCTGAATGAAAAAAATTAATTATATTTAGTGAGAAAATATGAAGTACTTTATTTTATAACATTTCCAGGTGTTTGCGGGCCAGATAAAATGATGCCGCAGACCCCCAGGCTTAGAGTTTGACACCTCTGCTCTAAAACAAAGAGGACTTATACAGCAAGAGCCTCTGAAGTTTGATTTGTGACTGACAGAAAGCTCAGAAGAGACCATTTCCATCTATATGGTAAGCATCAAAAAACAGAACATAAAGACATAAATTGTCTTCTTTGTGTCCCATTCTGCCAAACACAAGTGACTGTAATGGATGCTGAAGACTGCATATCTGCACAATCACCTTCCACTGAGGAAGACCAGGCATTGTTTCCAAAAACAAAGCTGCCCCAGGGGAGTACAAGCAGACCGCTCCAATCTTTAGGCCCGTCTGAACAACAACAACAGAAACACCCTCTATGGACACACACCACTCTGCCTCCTCATTTGGCTCTTTCTGGGTGGAGTCAGATAAAAAAAAAAGAAAGTGTGACGTGGTTGCTGGATGAGAAAAGTGAAATTGGTAGGAGAGGGAAAAAAACGTGAAAAGGTGCATTATATTGAAAAGGCGCACAAGGAGATTGTTCATTGATAATAAAAAAAAAAAAGAGATTAATGGAACTGGTAAAATGCTGAGAAGGAAAAGTAATAGCGAGACGAAGAATGAATTGTTCCAGGTGGAGGCTGCAATTCCTTTAGAAGCAATAAGAACACACACACACACACACACACACACACACACACACACACACACACACACACATACATGTCTTGCCTACTTTGTGTGGACCCACGTTTGGTTAGTGGGTTGTGAGGGCCCCCCTTTCCACTATAGCTAGAATGATGAAAAAATATACATCTAGCCCTAGATGGGAGTACAGAGTTGCAACTAGGGATGTCAGATAATGGCTTCTTGCCGATATCCAATATTCCGATATTGTCCAACTCTTTAATTACCGATACCGATATCAACCGATACCGATATCAACCGATATATGCAGTCGTGGAATTAACACATTATTATGCCTAATTTGGACAACCAGGTATGGTGAAGATAAGGTACTTTTTTTTTTTAATTAATAAAATAAGATAAATAAATTAAAAACATTTTCTTGAATAAAAAAGAAAGTAAAACAATATAAAAACAGTTACATAGAAACTAGTAATGAATGAAAATGAGTAAGATTAACTGTTAGAGGTTAGTACTATTAGTGGAGCAGCAGCACGCACAATCATGTGTGCTTACGGACTGTATCCCTTGCAGACTGTATTGATGTATATTGATATATAATGTAGGAAGCAGAATATTAATAACAAAAAAGATACAACCCTTGTGTGAATGAGTGTAAATGGGGGAGGGAGGTTTTTTGGGTTGGTGCACTAATTGTAAGTGTATCTTGTGTTTTTATGTTGATTTAATAAAAACCAAAAAAAAAAAAAAACAACAACAACAAAAAACGATACCGATAATTAAAAAAACGATACCGATAATTTCCGATATTTACATTTTAAAGCATTTATCGGACATCCCTAGTTGCAACCTCACTTCAGAATGCAAAACACACAAAGTAAAACAAATATTTTACTTTTGTAGTTGTGAGGACCAGGCAAATGTCCTCACAAGTTAAAAGATCCTCACAGAAAGGTGGTTTATCAAGTGTATGTCCACACAAGGATGGTGAGACAAGTGCACACACACACACACACACACACACACACACACACACACACATGCACTTTCTTGTATTTGAAAAAAAGCCTACCTCTTTAGGACCACCCTTTCTAGATATATAAAGATTTGTATTTACAACATTAATCATTTATACAAACTATGTAAATATAAAAAAGCTTGTTGTGAAAAATGAGTTGGAATTTTACCAAAAAACTGAATTTTAGCAGTGTTATCATAAAAGTCGTAATTTTACTCAATGCAAGTCAAAACGTTTTACAAGAAAAACGGAACATTTGTGCAATATTATAATAAAAGTTGGAATTTTACTCAATAACAGTCGCAATTTTACAAGAAAAGTTGAAATGTTTTCGCAATTTTATGAAAAGAGTCGTAATTTTACTTGACAAAAGTCACAACTTTATAAGAAAACTTTAAAATGTTGGCAATGTTATAACAATAATCGGAATTTTACTTGGCAAAATGATGACAAAGGTCACAATTTTACTCCAAAAAGGTCACTGTTTTACAAGAACGACAACAAAAATTGGCAATATTGTGAGAAAAGTCAGAATGTAATATGACAAATGTCACCATTTTGCATTAAAAAGTAATAATTTTCCATAAAAAGTTATAGTTTTATGAGAAAATATCGCAATATTACAGAAACGGAAATGAGAAATTGTTCCCAATTTTATAAGAAAGAAGTCGACACATTGTGAGAAAAAGACTGCTTTTATTTTGTTATTTTTTTTGTTTGTAATTGGTTTTTAATCTTCATTATTTACTTAAGTTATTACAGTATGTCTCTATATACATATTATTTATTTGTTTTATTAATTTTGGCCAAAGGGGACACTTGTTATTTCATATGTTGACCAGCGGGGGAAGCACTTTTAAAAAGCGACACACAGTCAATTTGAAAAATCCCTCCTTTTTGGGACCACCCTCATTTTGATAGATGTCACCAGCAGGGGTGCAAATGAGACATTCTCTATTAGATGCAATGTTATTGGGACCATGATTTATGTCATCACTTGTTCACACCTCCTCATATGGAAGCTACTTTTCCTTGTTGATGTCTCAAGAAGGGTAGAAATACAAGAACACACACACACACACACACACACACACATTCTTGTATTTGAAAAAAATTGCCTACCTCTTTAGGACCACCCTTTCTACATATATAAAGATTTGTATTTACAACATTAATAATATATACATACTATGCACATATAAAAAAGCTTGTTGTGAAACATTTGTTGGAATTTCACAAGAAAAACTAAGAATTTTGGCAGTATTATCATAAAAGTCATAATTTTACACAACACAAAAAACATTCATGAAGTTTCCTTCTTTAATGAATTTATTATGGGTCTACTGAAAATGTGAGCATATCTGCTGGGTCAAAAATATACATACAACAACATACATTATCAGTTTTGGTGATGTAGAAAAGTTACAATCAAATCAAATGAGCTTCATGGCCTCTTAACTTCATGTGAGTGATTATGATTGACGACACCTGTTGACTTCTCTGAGCACATTTAAATAGGGCTCATGTGATGTAGTCATTAGACTCAGTTACAAACGCCACAATGGGAAAGTCAAAGGAACTCAGCAAAGATCTGAAAAAAACCAATTATTGACTTGAACAAGTCAGGAAAGTCACTTGGAGCCATTTCAAAGCAGCTTAAGGTCCCAAGAGCAACGGTGCAGACAATTGTTGGTAAGTATAAAGTGCATGGCACAGTTTTGTCACTGCCACGATCAGGAAGAAAACGCACGCTATCAACTGCTGCTGAGAGAAAATTGGTCAGGATGATCAAGGGTCAACCGAGAACCACCAACAAGCAGGTCTGCAATGAATTGGAAGCTGCTGGAACACATGTGTCAGTGTCCACAGTCAAGCGTGTTTGGCATCGCCGTGGACTGAGAGGCTACCATGCAAGAAGGAAGTCCTTGCTCCAGAAGCCACACCTTAGGGCTCGTCTAAAGTTTGCTGCTGATCACGTGGACAAAGATATGACCTTCGGGAGGAAAGTTCTGTGGTCAGATGAAACAAAAATGGAGCTGTTTGGCCCCAATACCCAGCAATATGTTTGGAGGAGAAAAGGTGAGGCCTTTAATCCCAGGAACACCACTCCTACCGTCAAGCATGGTGGTGGTAGTATTATGCTCTGGGCCTGTTTTTGCTGCCAATGGAACTGTTGCTTTACAGAGAGTAAATGGGACAATGAAAAAGGAGGATTACCTCCAAATTCTTCAGGACAAGCTAAAATCATCAGCCCGGAGGTTGGGTCTTGGGCGCAGTTGGGTGTTCCAACAGGACAATGACCCCAAACACAGGTCAAAAGTGGTAAAGGAATGGCTAAATCAGGCTAGAATGAAGGTTTTAGAATGGCCTTCCCAATGTCCTGACTTTGGACAATGCTGAAGAAGCAAGTCCATGTCAGAAAAGCAACACATTTAGCTGAACTGCACCAATTTTGTCAAGAGGAGTGGTCAAAAATTCAGCCAGAAGCTTGTGGATGACCACCAAAAGCGCCTTATTGCAGTGAAACTTGGAGGAGAAAAGGTGAGGCCTTTAATCCCAGGAACACCAGGCCTACCGCCCAGCATGGTGGTATTAGTATTATGCTCTGGGCCTGTTTTTGCTGCCAATGGAACTGGTGCTTTACAGAGAGTAAATGGGACGATGAAAAAGGAGGATTACCTCCAAATTCTTCAGGACAAGCTAAAATCATCAGCCCGGAGGTTGGGTCTTGTGCGCAGTTGGGTGTTCCAACAGGACAATGACCCCAAACACAGGTCAAAAGTGGTAAAGGAATGGCTAAATCAGGCTAGAATGAAGGTTTTAGAATGGCCTTCCCAAAGTCCTGACTTTGGACAATGCTGAAGAAGCAAGTCCATGTCAGAAAAGCAACACATTTAGATGAACTGCAGCAATTTTGTGGTCAAAAATCCAAGCAGAAGCTTGTGGATGGCTACCAAAAGCGCCTTATTGCAGTGAAACTTGCCAAGGGACATGTAAGCAAATATTAACATTGCTGTATGTATACTTTTGACCCAGCACATTTGCTCACATTTTCAGTAGACACATAATAAATTCATAAAAGAAGCAAACTTCGTTAATGTTTTTTGTGACCAACAAGTATGTGCTCCAATCACTCTATCACAAAAAAATAAGAGTTGTAGAAATTATTAGAAACTCAAGACAGCCATGACATGATGTTCTTTACAAGTGTATGTAAACTTTTGACCACGACTGTATATATAAAATGCAAAGATCCATTGCAGTTGACCAAATAGAGCAGCAGACCTTTTATTAAAGGCCTGCTTCAAGGTGGCCAGGAGAAATCCATACTTCATTACAAGTCATCCATCTTTCTGGACCGCTTGTGCGTGTCACACAAATTGTGGCGCACGTCTTCGTGTGTGCATTTCAGTCCCAAGCGCACAAACCTTTTCCCTCGTCTCCCTCGCCAAAGTCCTAGTTTTGCAAGTTTGTAAGCATTTTCCGGACTATACAGCGCACCGGTATATAAGCCGCACCCACTAAATTTGAGAAGAAATACCGTATTTTACGGACTATAAGTCGCAGTTTTTTTTCATAGTTTGGCCGGGGGTGCGACTTATACACAGGAGCGACTTATGTGTGAAATTATTAACACATTAGCGAAAAATATCAAATACTATTATTTAGCTCATTCACGTAAGAGACTAGAACAGGGGTCGGCAACCCAAAATGTTGAAAGAGCCATATTGGAGCAAAAATACAAAAACAAATCTGTCTGGAGCCGCAAAAAATTAAAAGCCATATTGTGTCATGAGTTATGAATTGAATTAAGATGACTTAAAGGAAACTAAATGAGCTGAAATATAGCTACAAATGAGGCATAATGATGCAATATATACATATAGCTAGCCTAAATAGCATGTTAGCATCGATTAGCTTGCAGTCATGCAGTGACCAAATATGTCTGATTAGCACTCCACACAAGTCAATAACATCAACAAAACTCACCTTCGTGCATTCACGCACAACGTTAAAAGTTTGGTGGACAAAATGAGACAGAAAAAGAAGTGGCATAAAACACGTCCTAGAAAGTCGGAGAAAGTTATACTTGTAAACAAACTATACGGTGAGTTCAAGGACCGCCAAAATTAGTAGGACAAAACGGCGCTCGGCAAATACTCAAATCAGTGAAGCATGTTTAATATAAACAGTGTGATTTATAACAATTAGGGAGGTTTGTGTCATGTTTGTCCTCCTACGAAAACCATATTAAAACAAAAACTTTTTCCATTTTTCATACATTTTTTAAAAAGCTCCAGAGAGCCACTAGGGCGGCGCTAAAGAGCCGCATGCGGCTCTAGAGCCGCGGGTTGCCGACCCCTGGATTAGACGTATAAGATTTCATGGGATTTAGCGATTAGGAGTGACAGATTGTTTGGTAAACGTATAGCATGTTCTATATGTTATATTTATTTGAATGACTCTTACCATAATATGTTACGTTAACATACCAGGCACGTTCTCAGTTGGTTATTTATGCCTCATATAACGTACACTTATTTAGCCTGTTGTTCACTATTCTTTATTTATTTTAAATTGCCTTTCAAATGTCTATTCTTGGTGTTGGCTTTTATCAAATACATTTCCCCAAAAAATGCGACTTATACTCCAGTGCGACTTATATATGTTTATTTCCTTCTTTATTATGCATTTTCGGCCGGTGTGACTTATACTCCGGTGCGACTTATACTCCGAAAAATACGGTACATATTTTTACCATATATTATCTAAAAGCTGCAGATATATACACTACCGTTCAAAAGTTTGGGGTCACATTGAAATGTCCTTATTTTTGAAGGAAAAGCACTGTACTTTTCAATGAAGATAACTTTAAACTAGTCTTAACTTTAAAGAAATACACTCTATACATTGCTAATGTGGTACATGACTATTCTAGCTGCAAATGTCTGGTTTTTGGTGCAATATCTACATAGGTGTATAGAGGCCCATTTCCAGCAACTATCACTCCAGTGTTCTAATGGTACAATGTGTTTGCTCATTGGCTCAGAAGGCTAGTTGATGATTAGAAAACCCTTGTGCAATCATGTTCACACATCTGAAAACCGTTTAGCTCGTTACAGAAGCTACAAAACTGACCTTCCTTTGAGCAGATTGAGTTTCTGGAGCATCACATTTGTGGGGTCAATTCAACGCTCAAAATGGCCAGAAAAAGAGAACTTTCATCTGAAACTCGACAGTCTATTTTTGTTCTTAGAAATGAAGGCTCAAACACAAAATTGTTTGGGTGACCCCAAACTTTTGAACGGTAGTGTACATTGTGAAATGAGATATTTGTACAGATATTTTTGGTAAATGTTTATTTACATGCCTTAATTGTTTCCAAACGGCGACTGTAACGCAGCAGTAAAACAGCTGATCAAACAAAACAGAAGTCATCGTCATGGACCAATCAGCTAAACCAGGGGTCTCAAACTCAATTTACCTGGGGGCCACTGGATGCAGAAACTGGGTGAGGCTGGGTCGCAAGAAAAGATTTCCTGAAAAAAATCTAACATGCACTTTTTAATAAATTCACTTTCTTTGATTGGCTTTCCCGCCCTAGCAACATACTTGCCAACCCTCCCGATTTTTCCGGGAGACTCCCGAATTTCAGTGCCCCTCCCGACAATCTCCCAGGGCAACCATTCTCCTGAATTTGTCCCGATTTTACCCAGAACACCTTGCAGCCCTAACTCTTCCGGGACACTACAATACACCACCTCAACCGACGCACGGAGGGGTTGGGGGGGGGCGGGGTTTGGTGGTAGCGGGGGTGTATATTGTGTCCCGGAAGAGTTAGGGCTGCATGGGATTCTGGGTATTTGTTCTGTTGTGTTTATGTTGTGTTACGGTGCGGATGTTCTCCCGGAATGTGTTTGTCATTCTTGTTTGGTGTGGGTTCACAGTGTGGTGCATATTTGTAACAGTGTTAAAGTTGTTTATACGGTCACCCTCAGTGTGACCTGCAAGGCTGTTGACCAAGTATGTCTTGCAGTCACTTACGTGTGTGTACAGAAGCCAAATACAACATATGGCTGGGCTGGCATGCTGTTTGTACAGGTTGTAGAGGGCGCTAAAGGCAGTGCCATCTCGGCACGCCCTTAATATTGTTGTTTGGGTGAAAATCGGCAGAAATTCGAGAGAACGGTTGCCCTGAAAATCGGGAGTCTCCCGGAAAAATCGGGAGGGTTGGCAAGTATGACACTGTTCACATTGGTTAGGTTTGTAGTTATTTTACTTTTAATTTGGCTTTTATGGTGTCATTTCGACAATTGTTTGGATTATAAACGTCATATTTGAATGATGATACATGAATGTGTTGTGGCAGTTGTGGATGTCACCAATGCGGCGGTTTGAGGAAACGCTCGGTTGCTTTTCCTAACTCGTCTCTAATGGTGAACAGCCAACATGAGAATGCTGAACAGGAAGTGCTTAAAGGGTAATGGATTTGGAAATACGCTGAGACAAAGTCTGAGTTTGTTGTGTCCTTCATGGTGTTTTTGAAACTCTGAGTTTTCAACTAACTTGAAGTTTTTGGCCAAGAGGATCATTTGGAGTTTGGACATTTTCAGAATGTTGTTGTATTTTGGGCCAAAGTAAGACAAAGAAATGCATTTTGAAGTTGCTCCATTTTTCCACGTTCAATACATTTCCAGGAATTTTTTTTTTTTTTAACCCTATTTCCATGTTTCATCCCATTTCAACGGTTCCACCGTCAAAACATTTTTCTTAGTCAGGACAAAAAAAAAAAAGTTTGTTTAGGAACTAGTAACATTGCCGGTTTTCCCGAAATTCCAGGAATTCCATAATACCATTTCTGAATTAAAAAACGGTTACTACTTCAACATTTCTCGAGCGATTTAAACAATTCCAACATCAACCAATTCAGCTCATTCAGGACATCCGTGCTCAAAATCATTAAAAAAAAAAAAAAAAAAAAAAACGCTTTTACCAAAATTCCCAAATTTCCAGGAAGTTCCCATTGAAATGAATGGGACATTTTTAACATGTTGCACAATTCCCACATTTTTCAACCTATTCAAACCATTCCAACATCAACACATTCCACTCATCCTGGACATTCAAACTTACACTTTCCCAAGTTCCAAACCAAATTCCGGTTTTCCTGGAATTTCCAACTCTTCAACATTCCAACATTCAAACTATTCTCACATTCATACTACATTCTGTCAGCGTTTCAGTTCAACTTCAGCATTGGAGCATTCACACACAATTATTTCAGGAGTTGCCTCATCTAGTTTTTTAATGATTATTCCATGATTTTGTCAGTCCGGCCCGCACTAAAACAAGTTTGACTCCCCTGCTGCAGACCTTCTCCCTGCTTTAACTGCCTAGAGATAACATATTGTACAAAAAGTGACTAGACTTGAATTACGAACACTTACGTAAACAACATTGACGTAGTCGTCGTCGGACAGCGTTTCCAGCATCTCGCTGACGGAGGTCCTGATCAGTTTGAGCGTCAAGCCAGACACGCTCCCGCTCCTGCAAGGAAGGAGAAGAAGTAGTGAAGTGAATTATCAATCAATCAATCAAAATGTATTTACAAACCCCATTTCCGTAGGAGTTGGGAAATTGTGTTAGATGTAAATATAAACGGAATACAATGATTTTCAAATCATTTTCAACCCATATTCAGTTGAATATGCTACAAAGACAACATATTTGATGTTCAAACTGATAAACATTTTTTTTTTTTGCAAATAATCATTAACTTTAGAATTTGATGCCAGCAACACGTGACAAAGAAGTTGGGAAAGGTGGCAATAAATACTGATAAAGTTGAGGAATGCTCATCAAACACTTATTTGGAACATCCCACAGGTGAACAGGCAAATTGGGAACAGGTGGGTGCCATGATTGGGCATGAAAGTAGATTCCATGAAATGCTCAGTCATTCACAAACAAGGATGGGGCGAGGGTCACCACTTTGTCAACAAATGCGTGAGCAAATTGTTGAACAGTTTAAGAAAGACCTTTCTCAACCAGCTATTGCAAGGAATTTAGGGATTTCACCATCTACGCTCCGTAATATCATCAAAGGGTTCAGAGAATCTGGAGAAATCACTGCACGTAAGCAGCTAAGCCCGTGACCTTCGATCCCTCAGGCTGTACTGCATCAACAAGCGACACCAGTGTGTAAAGGATATCACCACATGGGCTCAGGAACACTTCAGAAACCCACTGTCAGTAACTACAGTTGGTCGCTACGTCTGTAAGTGTAAGTTAAAACTCTCCTATGCAAGGCGAAAACCATTTATCAACAACACCCAGAAACGCCGTCGACTTCGCTGGGCCTGAGCTCATCTAAGATGGACTGATACAAAGTGGAAAAGTGTTCTGTGGTCTGACGAGTCCACATTTCAAACTGTTTTTGGAAACTGTGGACGTCGTGTCCTCCGGACCAAAGAGGAAAAGAACCATCCGGATTGTTATAGGCGCAAAGTTAAAAAGCCAGCATGTGTGATGGTATGGGGGTGTATTAGTGCCCAAGACATGGGTAACTTACACATCTGTGAAGGCGCCATCAATGCTGAAAGGTACATACAGGTTTTGGAGCAACATATGTTGCCATCTAAGCAACGTTACCATGGACGCCCCTGCTTATTTCAGCAAGACAATGCCAAGCCACGTGTTACATCAATGTGGCTTCATAGTAAAAGAGTGCGGGTACTAGACTGGCCTGCCTGTAGTCCAGACCTGTCTCCCATTGAAAATGTGTGGTGCATTATGAAGCCTAAAATACCACAACGGAGACCCCCGGACTGTTGAACAACTTAAGCTGTACATCAAGCAAGAATGGGAAAGAATTCCACCTGAGAAGCTTCAAAAATGTGTCTCCTCAGTTCCCAAACGTTTACTGAGTGTTGTTAAAAGGAAAGGCCATGTAACACAGTGGTGAACATGCCCTTTCCCAACTACTTTGGCACGTTTTGCAGCCATGAAATTCTAAGTTAATTATTATTTGCAAAAAAATAAAATAAAGTTTATGAGTTTGAACATCAAATATCTTGTCTTTGTAGTGCATTCAATTGAATATGGGTTAAAAAGTATTTGCAAATCATTGTATTCTGTTTATATTTACATCTAACACAATTTCCCAACTCATATGGAAACGGGGTTTGTATATAGCCCTTAATCACAAGTGTCTCAAAGGGCTGCACAAGCCACAACAACATTTTAAGTATTATTATTTCAACTATAAACATTTTTTTGACCGATTTGAACCTCTGGTCATGAAAAATAAACACAATAAATAACAATATATTGAGAAGGACTGCTTTAGAGTGTTTCGCAGGAAAACATTGTGGGGAGCGACGACACACACAAGTGTGTAACACGTGAGCAAGTTGGTTGAAAAGGATGGCCGCCATCAAGAAAAACGCCTCCGCAGACGTCACAACCAACTGTCCAGTAGACCGTGAGCGTTTGTCCCATGAGTTACAGAACTTTGAGTGGTCTCTCCATTGTTGCAGGGGTTACGTTACAAATCCCGCCCGCTCTATGGGTTGAATTTCGGCCAAGTAGGGACCACCGTATTTTCCGGACCATAGGACGCACCGGATTATAGGGGGTCCCTATTGTTCGGTCCTTATACACACACCATAGTAATACTTGTATCTCTGACTATGGTAGTCGTAATGGGCCGACAATCCATCAAGCGGTGTGGCTTCAAAGTCGTACTAAAACATTTTGACAGATTTTTGAGTGTCGTGTGTAATGTTCTTTATTTTCAATGGAACATTTAAAGTTTTGGTGTTGTTTACTGGCGTCATATTGCAGTCTACACGTATCTCTTATGTGTGACTGCCATCATAGTGCAGTCTACACATATCTCTTATGTGTGACTGCCATCATAGTGCAGTCTACACATATCTCTTATGTGTGACTGCCATCATAGTGCAGTCTACACATATCTCTTATGTGTGACTGCCATCATAATGCAGTCTACACGTATCTCTTATGTGTGACTGCCATCATAGTGCAGTCTACACATATCTCTTATGTGTGACTGCCATCATAGTGCAGTTTACACATATCTCTTATGTGTGACTGCCATCATAATGCAGTCTACACATATCTCTTATGTGTGACTGCCATCATATTGCAGTCTACACATATCTCTTATGTGTGACTGCCATCATAGTGCAGTTTACACATATCTCTTATGTGTGGCTGCCATCATAATGCAGTCTACATGTATCTCTTATGTGTGACTGCCATCATAGTGCAGTCTACACATATCTCTTATGTGTGACTGCCATCATATTGCAGTCTACACATATCTCTTATGTGTGACTGCCATCATAGTGCAGTCTACACAGATCTCTTATGTGTGGCTGCCATCATAATGCAGTCTACACGTATCTCTTATGTGTGACTGCCATCATAGTGCAGTCTACACATATCTCTTATGTGTGACTGCCATCATAGTGCAGTCTACACATATCTCTTATATGTGACTGCCATCATATTGCAGTCTACACATATCTATTATGTGTGGCTGCCATCATATTGCAGTCTACACATATCTCTTATGTGTGACTGCCATCATAGTGCAGTCTACACATATCTCTTATATGTGACTGCCATCATATTGCAGTCTACACATATCTATTATGTGTGGCTGCCATCATATTGCAGTCTACACATATCTCTTATGTGTGACTGCCATCGTAGTGCAGTCTACACATATATCTTATGTGTGACTGCCATCATAGTGCAGTCTACACATATCTCTTATGTGTGACTGCCATCATAATGCAGTCTACACGTATCTCTTATGTGTGACTGCCATCATAGTGCAGTCTACACATATGTCTTATGTGTGACTGCCATCATAGTGCAGTCTACACATGTCTCTTATGTGTGACTGCCATCATAGTGCAGTCTACACATGTCTCTTATGTGTGACTGCCATCATAGTGCAGTCTACACGTATCTGTCATGTCTGTGTTCATGTTTTTGTTTGGCCATGTGCTGTTTTGTTTTTTGGACACTTCCTTAGTTCCTTGTTTCACTTCCTGGTTTTGTTTGTCACCATAGCAACCATTAGTTTCACCTGTTCCACGTTTGGACTCACACACACCTGTCTCACGTTTTCACAGTCATGTCACGCACCTGTTCACAGTTAGTCACGCACCTGTTTTCACTTATCATGTCACTATATAGGCTTTTCTGTTTTTGTTGTTCGTCCTGGCGACATCACACATTCATGCCATGTTCACAGTTCCTTGTCACGTAAGTTTTTGTTTAATGTTCATAGTTCTCCGCCATTGTGCGCGCCTTTTGTTTTCCTAGTCAAATTTTTTACCTCCGCTGTGAGCACCTTTTGTTTGTACCTTTTTTGAGTTTTGATAGTTTAGAATAAAATCATGTTTTTACCTCCACGCCATATTTGCTTCAGTTCGTTTGCATCTGGGGAGAGCAAACCACGCCAGAGACCAAGTCGTGTCAGTATCTCTTATGTGTGACTGCCATCATAATGCAGTCTACACGTATCTCTTATGTGTGACTGCCATCATAGTGCAGTCTACACATATCTCTTATGTGTGACTGCCATCATAGTGCAGTCTACACATATCTCTTATGTGTGACTGCCATCATAGTGCAGTCTACACGTATCTCTTATATGTGACTGCCATCATATTGCAGTCTACACATATCTCTTATGTGTGACTGCCATCATAGTGCAGTCTACACATATCTCTTATGTGTGACTGCCATCATAATGCAGTCTACACGTATCTCTTATGTGTGACTGCCATCATAGTGCAGTCTACACATATCTCTTATGTGTGACTGCCATCATATTGCAGTCTACACATATCTCTTATGTGTGACTGCCATCATAGTGCAGTTTACACATATCTCTTATGTGTGACTGCCATCATATTGCAGTCTACACATATCTCTTATGTGTGACTGCATTCATAGTGCAGTTTACACATATCTATTATGTGTGACTGCCATCATAGTGCAGTTTACACATATATCTTATGTGTGACTGCCATCATATTGCAGTCTACACATATCTCTTATGTGTGACTGCCATCATAATGCAGTCTACACGTATCTCTTATGTGTGACTGCCATCATAATGCAGTCTAAACATATCTCTTATGTGTGACTGCCATCATATTGCAGTCTACACGTATCTCTTATATGTGACTGCCATCATATTGCAGTCTACACATTTATATTATGTGTGGCTGCCATCATAATGCAGTCTACACATATCTCTTATGTGTGATTGCCATCATAGTGCAGTCTACACGTATCTCTTATATGTGACTGCCATCATATTGCAGTCTACACATATCTATTATGTGTGGCTGCCATCATAATGCAGTCTACACATATCTCTTATGTGTGATTGCCATCATAGTGCAGTCTACACATATCTCTTATGTGTGACTGCCATCATATTGCAGACTCAACGTATCTCTTATGTGTGACTGCCATCATATTGCAGTCTACACATATCTTTTATGTGTGACTGCCCTCATAGTGCAGTTTACACATATCTCTTATGTGTGGCTGCCATCATAATGCAGTCTACACGTATCTCTTATGTGTGACTGCCATCATAGTGCAGTCTACACATATCTCTTATGTGTGACTGCCATCATAATGCAGTCTACACGTATCTCTTATGTGTGACTGCCATCATAGTGCAGTCTACACATATCTCTTATGTGTGACTGCCATCATAGTGCAGTCTACACATATCTCTTATGTGTGACTGCCATCATATTGCAGTCTAGACATATATATTATGTGTGGCTGCCATCATATTGCAGTCTACACATATCTCTTATGTGTGACTGCCATCATAGTGCAGTCTACACGTATCTCTTATATGTGACTGCCATCATATTGCAGTCTACACATATCTATTATGTGTGGCTGCCATCATATTGCAGTCTACACATATATCTTATGTGTGACTGCCATCATAGTGCAGTCTACACATATCCATTATGTGTGACTGCCATCATAATGCAGTCTACACGTATCTCTTATGTGTGACTGCCATCATATTGCAGTCTACACATATCTCTTATGTGTGACTGCCATCATAGTGCAGTTTACACATATCTCTTATGTGTGACTGGCATCATATTGCAGTCTACACATATCTCTTATGTGTGACTGCCATCATAGTGCAGTTTACACATATCTATTATGTGTGACTGCCATCATAGTGCAATTTACACATATCTCTTATGTGTGACTGCCATCATATTGCAGTCTACACATATCTCTTATGTGTGACTGCCATCATAGTGCAATTTACACATATCTCTTATGTGTGACTGCCATCATAATGCAGTCTACACGTATCTCTTATGTGTGACTGCCATCATAATGCAGTCTACACATATCTCTTATGTGTGACTGCCATCATATTGCAGTCTACACGTATCTCATATATGTGACTGCCATCATATTGCAGTCTACACATATATATTATGTGTGGCTGCCATCATAATGCAGTCTACACATATCTCTTATGTGTGATTGCCATCATAGTGCAGTCTACACGTATCTCTTATATGTGACTGCCATCATATTGCAGTCTACACATATCTATTATGTGTGGCTGCCATCATAGTGCAGTCTACACATATCTCTTATGTGTGATTGCCATCATAGTGCAGTCTACACATATCTCTTATGTGTGACTGCCATCATATTGCAGACTCAACGTATCTCTTATGTGTGACTGCCATCATATTGCAGTCTACACATATCTATTATGTGTGGCTGCCATCATAATGCAGTCTACACATATCTCTTATGTGTGATTGCCATCATAGTGCAGTCTACACATATCTCTTATGTGTGACTGCCATCATATTGCAGTCTACACATATCTCTTATGTGTGACTGCCATCATAGTGCAGTTTACACATATCTCTTATGTGTGGCTGCCATCATAATGCAGTCTACACGTATCTCTTATGTGTGACTGCCATCATAGTGCAGTCTACACATATCTCTTATGTGTGACTGCCATCATAGTGCAGTTTACACATATCTCTTATGTGTGACTGCCATCATATTGCAGTCTACACATATCTCTTATGTGTGACTGCCATCATAGTGCAGTTTACACATATCTCTTATGTGTGGCTGCCATCATAATGCAGTCTACACGTATCTCTTATGTGTGACTGCCATCATAGTGCAGTCTACACGTATCTCTTATATGTGACTGCCATCATATTGCAGTCTACACATATCTATTATGTGTGGCTGCCATCATATTGCAGTCTACACATATCTCTTATGTGTGACTGCCATCGTAGTGCAGTCTACACATATCTCTTATGTGTGACTGCCATCATAGTGCAGTCTACACATATCTCTTATGTGTGACTGCCATCATAATGCAGTCTACACGTATCTCTTATATGTGACTGCCATCATATTGCAGTCTACACATATCTATTATGTGTGGCTGCCATCATAATGCAGTCTACACATATCTCTTATGTGTGACTGCCATCATAATGCAGTCTACACGTATCTCTTATGTGTGACTGCCATCATAGTGCAGTCTACACGTATCTCTTATATGTGACTGCCATCATATTGCAGTCTACACATATCTATTATGTGTGGCTGCCATCGTAGTGCAGTCTACACATATCTCTTATGTGTGACTGCCATCATAGTGCAGTCTACACGTATCTCTTATGTGTGACTGCCATCATAGTGCAGTCTACACATGTCTCTTATGTGTGACTGCCATCATAGTGCAGTCTACACGTATCTCTTATGTGTGACTGCCATCATAATGCAGTCTACACGTATCTCTTATATGTGACTGCCATCATATTGCAGTCTACACATATCTATTATGTGTGGCTGCCATCATATTGCAGTCTACACATATCTCTTATGTGTGACTGCCATCGTAGTGCAGTCTACACATATCTCTTATGTGTGACTGCCATCATAGTGCAGTCTACACATATCTCTTATGTGTGACTGCCATCATAGTGCAGTCTACACGTATCTCTTATGTGTGACTGCCATCATAATGCAGTCTACACGTATCTCTTATATGTGATTTCCATCATATTGCAGTCTACACATATCTCTTATGTGTGGCTGCCATCATAATGCAGTCTACACGTATCTCTTATGTGTGACTGCCATCATAGTGCAGTCTACACATATCTCTTATGTGTGACTGCCATCATAGTGCAGTCTACACGTATCTCTTATATGTGACTGCCATCATATTGCAGTCTACACATATCTATTATGTGTGGCTGCCATCATATTGCAGTCTACACATATCTCTTATGTGTGACTGCCATCGTAGTGCAGTCTACACATATCTCTTATGTGTGACTGCCATCATAGTGCAGTCTACACATATCTCTTATGTGTGACTGCCATCATAATGCAGTCTACAAGTATCTCTTATGTGTGACTGCCATCATAGTGCAGTCTACACATATCTCTTATGTGTGACTGCCATCATAGTGCAGTTTACACATATCTCTTATGTGTGACTGCCATCATATTGCAGTCTACACATATCTCTTATGTGTGACTGCCATCATAGTGCAGTTTACACATATCTCTTATGTGTGACTGCCATCATAGTGCAGTCTACACATATCTCTTATGTGTGACTGCCATCATAGTGCAGTCTACACGTATCTCTTATATGTGACTGCCATCATATTGCAGTCTACACATATCTCTTATGTGTGACTGCCATCATAGTGCAGTCTACACATATCTCTTATGTGTGACTGCCATCATAATGCAGTCTACACATATCTCTTATGTGTGACTGCCATCATAGTGCAGTCTACACATATCTCTTATGTGTGACTGCCATCATAGTGCAGTTTACACATATCTCTTATGTGTGACTGCCATCATAGTGCAGTCTACACGTATCTCTTATGTGTGACTGCCATCATAGTGCAGTTTACACATATCTCTTATGTGTGACTGCCATCATATTGCAGTCTACACATATCTCTTATGTGTGACTGCCATCATAGTGCAGTTTACACATATCTGTTATGTGTGACTGCCATCATATTGCAGTCTACACATATCTCTTATGTGTGACTGCCATCATAGTGCAGTCTACACGTATCTCTTATATGTGACTGCCATCATATTGCAGTCTACACATATCTATTATGTGTGGCTGCCATCATATTGCAGTCTACACATATCTCTTATGTGTGACTGCCATCGTAGTGCAGTCTACACATATCTCTTATGTGTGACTGCCATCATAGTGCAGTCTACACATATCTCTTATGTGTGACTGCCATCATAATGCAGTCTACAAGTATCTCTTATGTGTGACTGCCATCATAGTGCAGTCTACACATATCTCTTATGTGTGACTGCCATCATAGTGCAGTTTACACATATCTCTTATGTGTGACTGCCATCATATTGCAGTCTACACATATCTCTTATGTGTGACTGCCATCATAGTGCAGTTTACACATATCTCTTATGTGTGACTGCCATCATATTGCAGTCTACACATATCTCTTATGTGTGACTGCCATCATAGTGCAGTCTACACGTATCTCTTATATGTGACTGCCATCATATTGCAGTCTACACATATCTCTTATGTGTGACTGCCATCATAGTGCAGTCTACACATATCTCTTATGTGTGACTGCCATCATAATGCAGTCTACACATATCTCTTATGTGTGACTGCCATCATAGTGCAGTCTACACATATCTCTTATGTGTGACTGCCATCATAGTGCAGTTTACACATATCTCTTATGTGTGACTGCCATCATAGTGCAGTCTACACGTATCTCTTATGTGTGACTGCCATCATAGTGCAGTTTACACATATCTCTTATGTGTGACTGCCATCATATTGCAGTCTACACATATCTCTTATGTGTGACTGCCATCATAGTGCAGTTTACACATATCTGTTATGTGTGACTGCCATCATATTGCAGTCTACACATATCTCTTATGTGTGACTGCCATCATAGTGCAGTCTACACGTATCTCTTATATGTGACTGCCATCATATTGCAGTCTACACATATCTATTATGTGTGGCTGCCATCATATTGCAGTCTACACATATCTCTTATGTGTGACTGCCATCGTAGTGCAGTCTACACATATCTCTTATGTGTGACTGCCATCATAGTGCAGTCTACACATATCTCTTATGTGTGACTGCCATCATAATGCAGTCTACAAGTATCTCTTATGTGTGACTGCCATCATAGTGCAGTCTACACATATCTCTTATGTGTGACTGCCATCATAGTGCAGTTTACACATATCTCTTATGTGTGACTGCCATCATATTGCAGTCTACACATATCTCTTATGTGTGACTGCCATCATAGTGCAGTTTACACATATCTCTTATGTGTGACTGCCATCATATTGCAGTCTACACATATCTCTTATGTGTGACTGCCATCATAGTGCAGTCTACACGTATCTCTTATATGTGACTGCCATCATATTGCAGTCTACACATATCTCTTATGTGTGACTGCCATCATAGTGCAGTCTACACATATCTCTTATGTGTGACTGCCATCATAATGCAGTCTACACATATCTCTTATGTGTGACTGCCATCATAGTGCAGTCTACACATATCTCTTATGTGTGACTGCCATCATAGTGCAGTTTACACATATCTCTTATGTGTGACTGCCATCATAGTGCAGTCTACACGTATCTCTTATGTGTGACTGCCATCATAGTGCAGTTTACACATATCTCTTATGTGTGACTGCCATCATATTGCAGTCTACACATATCTCTTATGTGTGACTGCCATCATAGTGCAGTTTACACATATCTGTTATGTGTGACTGCCATCATATTGCAGTCTACACATATCTCTTATGTGTGACTGCCATCATAGTGCAGTCTACACGTATCTCTTATATGTGACTGCCATCATATTGCAGTCTACACATATCTATTATGTGTGGCTGCCATCATATTGCAGTCTACACATATCTCTTATGTGTGACTGCCATCGTAGTGCAGTCTACACATATCTCTTATGTGTGACTGCCATCATAGTGCAGTCTACACATATCTCTTATGTGTGACTGCCATCATAATGCAGTCTACAAGTATCTCTTATGTGTGACTGCCATCATAGTGCAGTCTACACATATCTCTTATGTGTGACTGCCATCATAGTGCAGTTTACACATATCTCTTATGTGTGACTGCCATCATATTGCAGTCTACACATATCTCTTATGTGTGACTGCCATCATAGTGCAGTTTACACATATCTCTTATGTGTGACTGCCATCATATTGCAGTCTACACATATCTCTTATGTGTGACTGCCATCATAGTGCAGTCTACACGTATCTCTTATATGTGACTGCCATCATATTGCAGTCTACACATATCTCTTATGTGTGACTGCCATCATAGTGCAGTCTACACATATCTCTTATGTGTGACTGCCATCATAATGCAGTCTACACATATCTCTTATGTGTGACTGCCATCATAGTGCAGTCTACACATATCTCTTATGTGTGACTGCCATCATAGTGCAGTTTACACATATCTCTTATGTGTGACTGCCATCATAGTGCAGTCTACACGTATCTCTTATGTGTGACTGCCATCATAGTGCAGTTTACACATATCTCTTATGTGTGACTGCCATCATATTGCAGTCTACACATATCTCTTATGTGTGACTGCCATCATAGTGCAGTTTACACATATCTGTTATGTGTGACTGCCATCATATTGCAGTCTACACATATCTCTTATGTGTGACTGCCATCATAGTGCAGTCTACACGTATCTCTTATATGTGACTGCCATCATATTGCAGTCTACACATATCTATTATGTGTGGCTGCCATCATATTGCAGTCTACACATATCTCTTATGTGTGACTGCCATCGTAGTGCAGTCTACACATATCTCTTATGTGTGACTGCCATCATAGTGCAGTCTACACATATCTCTTATGTGTGACTGCCATCATAATGCAGTCTACAAGTATCTCTTATGTGTGACTGCCATCATAGTGCAGTCTACACATATCTCTTATGTGTGACTGCCATCATAGTGCAGTTTACACATATCTCTTATGTGTGACTGCCATCATATTGCAGTCTACACATATCTCTTATGTGTGACTGCCATCATAGTGCAGTTTACACATATCTCTTATGTGTGACTGCCATCATATTGCAGTCTACACATATCTCTTATGTGTGACTGCCATCATAGTGCAGTCTACACGTATCTCTTATATGTGACTGCCATCATATTGCAGTCTACACATATCTCTTATGTGTGACTGCCATCATAGTGCAGTCTACACATATCTCTTATGTGTGACTGCCATCATAATGCAGTCTACACATATCTATTATGTGTGGCTGCCATCATATTGCAGTCTACACATATCTCTTATGTGTGACTGCCATCATAGTGCAGTCTACACATATCTCTTATGTGTGACTGCCATCATAATGCAGTCTACACGTATCTCTTATGTGTGACTGCCATCATAGTGCAGTCTACACGTATCTCTTATGTGTGACTGCCATCATATTGCAGTCTACACATATCTCTTATGTGTGACTGCCATCATAGTGCAGTCTACACATATCTCTTATATGTGACTGCCATCATAGTGCAGTCTACACATATCTCTTATGTGTGACTGCCATCATATTGCAGTGTACACATATCTATTATGTGTGGCTGCCATCATAATGCAGTCTACACATATCTCTTATGTGTGACTGCCATCATAGTGCAGTCTACATATATATCTTATGTGTGACTGCCATCATATTGCAGTCTACACATATCTATTATGTGTGGCTGCCATCATAATGCAGTCTACATTGACGTTCACATTGCAATTATATTTATATAGCGCTTTTCTCTAGTGGCTCAAAGCGCTTTACATAGTGAAACCCAATATCTAAGTTACATTTAAGCCAGCATGGGTGGCATTGGGAGCAGGTGGGTAAAGTGTTTTGCCCAAGGACACAACGGCTGTGACTAGGATGGCGGAAGCGGGGATCGAACCTGGAACCCCCAAGTTGCTGGCACGGCCACTCTACCAACCGAGCTATACCGCTCCAAGTAAGCGTGCTTCATTCTCGTCCTGTCACATAAGAGTGATGGGACTCAGGCGCAGACCTCCATATTTCAAGATATGAAATATGTTATAATCAGGGGAAATCAGAAGTAGAGGGATGGATGAAAAGATGAGGTTAACTCACGCGTCCACCAGGATCAGCATGTCTTTGGGAGAAGCTGCGCCTTGGATGTACCTGCACACACACACACACACACAATGAATGAATGTCACTTGCTAGAGTAAATATTACTTTAATAATGTTCCTTTCAAAGTTTATACTTACAAAGGAGAAAAATAATTACAAATGAAAACTAAATATCGTTTTGGCAATATTCCGTATTTTTCGGACTATAAGGCGCACTTAAAATCCTTTCATTTTCTCAAAAATCGACAGTGGCGTAGTGGTTAGAGTGTCCGCCCCGAGATGGGTAGGTCGTGAGTTCAAACCCCGGCCGAGTCATACCAAAGATATAAAAATGGGACCCATTACCTCCCTGCTTGGCACTCAGCATCAAGGCTTGGAATTGGGGGTTTAAATCACCAAAAATTATTCCCGGGCGCTGCCACCGCTGCTCCCCTCACCTCCCAGGGGGTGATCAAGGGTGATGGGTCAATTGCAGAGGGTCATTTCACTACACCTAGTGTGTGTGTGACAATCATTGATACTTTAACTTTAACTAATGTACGGAATAATTGTGGTTGTGCTTACCGACCTCGAAGCAATTTTGTTGGTGAATGGTGAAATGATAAGTGTGACCAGTAGATGGCAGTCACACATAAGAGATATGTGTAGACTGCAATATGAACAACACCAAAACTTTAAATGTTCCATTGAAAAATATAGGACATTACACACGTCGCTCAAAATCTGTCAAAACGTTTTAGTATGACTTTGAAGCCGCACCACTTGATGGGTTCTCGGCGCATTACGACTACCATAGTCAGAGATACCAGTATTACTATGGTGTGTGTATAAGGACTGCAAAATGGCATCCATTAGCAGACATATTATCTGGCGTTTTGTTTCACAATATTATGCAAAACCAACTTTTCTTAGCTTCTGGTACCTGCCGATATGTATTTGGGATCTGCATAAGTCCTGAAAATTTGCGCAAGTCCGCCATTGTAGTCTGTGCATACTTGCCAACCCTCCCGTTTTTAGTGGGAGAATCCCGGTATTCAGCGCCTCTCCCGACAACCTCCCGGCAGACATTTTCTCCCGACAAACTCCCGGTATTCAGCCGGAGCTGGAGGCCACGCCCCCTCCAGCTCAATGCGGACCTGAGACTGAGTGGGGACAGCCTGTTCTCACGTCCGCTTTCCCACAATATAAACAGCTTGCCTGCCCAATGAACGGAGAAGTTAAACAGGACAATACTGCCATCTAATGGATAGCCAACGGAACACTGAAATTCAAGTTTTTTTGTTTTTTTTCTATGTAAATAAAATATATATATATATATATATATATATATATATATATATATATATATATATATATATATATATATATATATATATATATATATATAGCTAGAATTCACCTAAAGTCAAGTATTTCATACATATATATATATATATATGTATGAAATATATATATATATATATATATATATATATATATATATATATATATATATATATATATATATATATATATATATATATATATATATATATATATAATATATATATATATATATATATATAATATATATATATATATGGAATATATATGAAATACTCGAGTTGGTGAATTCTAGCTGTAAATAACCACGCCCCCAACCACACCCCCAACCAAAATTATTACTTTAAAAAAGTAGTTTTATACTTGTGAGTGTTGATGACACAGCTTTGCATCAGTTGATATTCTAGTTTCAAGCATGTTTTACTCAATATAGGTCATCAAATCTCAGCAACAAGCTGTAATATCTTACTGAGATCATTTAGGACCAAAACACTTAAAACAAGTAAAACACTCTAACATAAAATCTGCTTAGTGAGAAGAATTATTTTATCAGACAGAAAATAAGCAAATATCACCCTTATTTGAGATATTTAATCTTACTTAGATTTCAGTTTTTGCAGTTTATATCTCACTTTGGAAGCGTTAAAACATACCGGTCCTGTGAGTTTTCATTATTCACCCAAGGAACTTTAGTTATTAGAGAGTTCCGGTCGGACGGTTGTTGCACTAGTGAGCCACGGAAGAGGAGATGCTGCTCCGTTATTGATCGAAGTAAAGTCTGAATGTCATTAAAACACTTAGCTCCATCTTTTGACACTTCTTCCACTCCCGTCTTTGCAAGCTATAACCGCTACAACAAAGATGACGGGGAGAAGACGCCGTCAAAGTGGAGGCACGTAAATAAGACCGCCCACAAAACGGCGCATCCTGAAGCGACTATGCATAACATAATGTATGCAAACATTTTGAGCAAAGAACCACCGTCACGTGTTATGTAGACCTCAAGGAAATATTTAACATTTAGAAAAAAATCATAATATGACTCCTTTAATGCACCTTATAATGCGGTGTGATTTATCAAGAACGAAACTGTTCCGCGGCCACTGTTTTGCCTCCTTCATACCGACAGCAATCAGACTGTATAATGCATATGTTCCTTTTTAACTGTACTTAAATGTAGAATAGACTGTATTTATATTATTCACATGTGAATAATTATGTATAATAGACTGTATTTATATTATTCACATGTGAATAATTATGTATGATAGACTGTATTTATATTATTCACATGTGAATAATGCTGTATAATAGACTGTATTTATGTTATTCACATGTGAATATTGCTGTATAATAGACTGTATTCATGGTATTCACATGTGAATAATGCTGTATAATAGACTGTATTTATATTATTCACATGTGAATAATGCTGTATAATAGACTGTATTTAGATTATTCACATGTGAATAATGCTGTATAATAGACTGCAATTATATTATTCACATGCGAATAATGCTGTATAATAGACTGTATTTATGTTATTCACATGTGAATAATGCTGTATAATAGACTGTATTTATGTTATTCACATGTGAATAATGCTGTATAATAGTCCGTTTTTATGTTAGTCACATGTGAATAATGCTGTATAATAGACTGTATTTATATTATTCACATGTGAATAATGCTGTATAATAGACTGTATTTATATTATTCACATGTGAATAATGCTGTATAATAGACTGTATTTATGTTATTCACATGTGAATATTGCTGTATAATAGACTGTATTCATGGTATTCACATGTAAATAATGCTGTATAATAGACTGTATTTATATTATTCACATGTGAATAATGCTGTATAATAGACTGTATTTAGATTATTCACATGTGAATAATGCTGTATAATAGACTGCAATTATATTATTCACATGCGAATAATGCTGTATAATAGACTGTATTTATGTTATTCACATGTGAATAATGCTGTATAATAGACCGTTTTTATGTTAGTCACATGTGAATAATGCTGTATGATAGACTGTATTTATATTATTCACATGTGAATAATGCTGTATAATAGACTGTATTTATGTTATTCACATGTGAATATTGCTGTATAATAGACTGTATTCATGGTATTCACATGTGAATAATGCTGTATAATAGACTGTATTTATATTATTCACATGTGAATAATGCTGTATAATAGACTGTATTTAGATTATTCACATGTGAATAATGCTGTATAATAGACTGCAATTATATTATTCACATGCGAATAATGCTGTATAATAGACTGTATTTATGTTATTCACATGTGAATAATGCTGTATAATAGACTGTATTTATGTTATTCACATGTGAATAATGCTGTATAATAGACCGTTTTTATGTTAGTCACATGTGAATAATGCTGTATAATAGACTGTATTTATGTTATTCACATGTGAATATTGCTGTATAATAGACTGTATTCATGGTATTCACATGTGAATAATGCTGTATAATAGACTGTATTTATATTATTCACATGTGAATAATGTTGTATAATAGACTGTATTTAGATTATTCACATGTGAATAATGCTGTATAATAGACTGTATTTATATTATTCACATGTGAATAATGCTGTATAATAGACTGTATTTAGATTATTCACATGTGAATAATGCTGTATAATAGACTGCAATTATATTATTCACATGCGAATAATGCTGTATAATAGACTGTATTTATGTTATTCACATGTGAATAATGCTGTATAATAGACTGTATTTATGTTGTTCACATGTGAATAATGCTGTATAATAGACCTTTTTTATGTTAGTCACATGTGAATAATGCTGTATAATAGACTGTATTTATATTATTCACATGTAAATAATGCTGTATAATAAACAGTATTTATGTTATTCACATGTGAATAATGCTGTATAATAGACATTATTTATATTATTCACATGTAAATAATACCTAAGTGTTTATTGTCTATTGTGAGCGAACTGTGGTGCTCAATTTCCCCCAGGGATCAATACATTATTTTCTATTCTATTCTATTGTATTCTATTCTATATTTAGCACGTTTGAAATCTATGTACAAACTGGCACAGTTACGCAGAAATGAATGTGAGAAAGGAGAGGTTCAACACTGAGTGTTATTATATAATTTTACAGCTGAGGGGCTGTTTTAAAAACGATTTCATTGATTAGTTTTGGTGTCTGCTGCTGTCAGTTATTTTATAAAAATGTTTTACTGGTGTATATTTTTCATATAGGAGATATATCAATTGATTAGTTTCAGTCCCCCAACCCCCCGCCCTCCCATTGTCGTCAAGTCATGACATTGCTGGTCTTACAAGCAGACGAGCATGTTCGGCAGCGCACACACACAGAGTACTTACAAGCAGACACAGCGTGTAGACAGAAAAGGGAGAATGGACGCATTTTGGTGTAAAAAGTAAAGATAAAGGTGAAGTTATAACACTGAAACACCCTCAGGAAGAGGTTCTTTAAGACATGGCTAACCAGCTAGCGGCTAACATCCATCCGCAGTGTTTTAGCTACTTCTAAATCACTAATCCTGGCCTCCATGGGGACAAATAAAGTAAGTTTCTTACATTAACATTATCACTGGAGGACGAGGAATAGCTAAACATGCTTCACTACACACCGTAGGAGGATACAATAGCTCACCGGTGTCACAATGTAAACAAATGCCATGGGTGGATCTACACCTGGCATCCACTGTAATGATACCAAGTACAAGAGTGTATCTAGTCAATACAATTATGATTACATTGATATGTTTTATCGTCACAAAAGCTTTTTTTTTTTAAATTTATATTCTGATTATAAACTCAGTAAATACATCCCTGGACACATGAGGACTTTGAATATAACCAATGTATGATCCTGTAACTACTTGGTATCGGATTGATACCTAAATTTGTGGTATCATCCAAACTAATGTAAAGTATCAAAGAAGAGAAGAATAAGTGATTATTTCATTTTAACAGAAGTGTAGATAGAACATGTTAAAACAGAAAATAAGCAGATATTAACAGTAAATTAACAAATAGATGAATGGTCCATTTTTACAGTTTGTCCCTCATAACGTTGACAAAATAATAAAATGAGAAATGCAACAATATGTTACTGCAGACAAATTAGGAGTCTTTGTTTGTTTACTTACTACTAAAAGACAAGTTGTCTAGTATGTTCACTATTTTTTTGAAGGACTACATTGCAATAATAAACATATGTTTCATGTACCCTAAGATTTTTTGTTGAAATAAAACCAATAATGACATTTTTTGTGGTTCCCTTTATTTAGAAAAGTATCAAAAATCACAAAAAAAACTATGTTAGATCCACTATGGACTAGACTCTCACTATTATGTTACATCCACTATGGACTGGACTCTCACTATTATGTTAAATCCACTATGGACTGGACTCTCACTATAATGTTTGATCCACTATGGACTGGACTCTCACTATTATGTTAAATCCACTATGGACTGGACTCTCACTATAATGTTAGATCCACTATGGACTGGACTCTCACTATAATGTTAGATCCACTATGGACTGGACTCTCACACTACTATGTTAGATTCACTATAGACTGGAATCTCACTATTATGTAAGATCCACTATGGACTGGACTATCACACTATTATGTTAGATCCACTATGGACTGGACTCTCACTATTATCTTAAATCCATTATGGACTGGACTCTCACTATTATGTTGGATCCACTATGGACTGGACTCTCACACTATTATGTTAAATGTTATGTTAAATGCACTATGGACTGGACTCTCACTATTATGTTAGATCCACTATGGACTGGACTCTCACACTATTATGTTATATCCACTATGGACTGGACTCTCACTACTATGTTAGATCCACTATGGACTGGACTCTCACACTATTATGTTAGATCCACTATGGACTGGACTCTCACACTACTATGTTAGATCCACTATGGACTGGACTCTCACTATTACGTTATATCCACTATGGGCTGGACTCTCACACTATTATGTTAGATCCACTATGGACTGGACTCCCACTATTATGTTAGATCCACTATGGACTGGACTCTCACACAATTATGCTAGATCCACTATGGGCTGGACTCTCACACTATTATGTTAGATCCACTATGGACTGGACTCTCACACAATTATGTTAGATGCACTATGGACTGGACTCTCACACTATTATGTTAGATCCACTATGGACTGGACTCTCACACAATTATGTTAGATGCACTATGGACTGGACTCTCACACTATTATGTTAGATCCACTATGGACTGGACTCTCACACTATTATGTTAGATCCACTATGGACTGGACTCTCACACTATTATGTTAGATCCACTATGGACTGGACTCTCATACTATTATGTTAGATCCACTATGGACTGGACTCTCACACTATTATGTTAGATCCACTATGGACTGGACTCTCATACTATTATGTTAGATCCACTATGGACTGGACTCTCACATTACTATGTTAGATCCACTATGGACTGGACTCTCACTATTACGTTATATCCACTATGGACTGGACTCTCACACTATTATGTTAGATCCACTATGGACTGGACTCTCATACTATTATGTTAGATCCACTATGGACTGGACTCTCATACTATTATGTTAGATCCACTATGGACTGGACTCTCATACTATTATGTTAGATCCACTATGGACTGGACTCTCACATTACTATGTTAAATCCACTATGGACTGGACTCTCACTATTACGTTATATCCACTATGGACTGGACTCTCACACTATTATGTTAGATCCACTATGGACTGGACTCTCACTATTACGTTATATCCACTATGGGCTGGACTCTCACACTATTATGTTAGATCCACTATGGACTGGACTCCCACTATTATGTTAGATCCACTATGGACTGGACTCTCACACAATTATGTTAGATCCACTATGGACTGGACTCTCACACTATTATGTTAGATCCAATATGGACTGGACTCTCACACTATTATGTTAGATCCACTATGGACTGGACTCTCACACTATTATGTTAGATCCACTATGGACTGGACTCTCACACTATTATGTTAGATCCACTATGGACTGGACTCTCACACTATTACCGTAATTTCCGGACTATAAGCCGCACCTGACTATAAGCCGCACCAGCTAAATTTAGGGGGAAATACAGAGTGCTCCATATATAAGCCGCACCCGACTATAAGCCGCAGGGTTTTGATGTGTAATTACCGTAGTACATAGGGTTTCCTGCTACCACGGAGGGGATTGTCGGGACAGAGATGACTGTTTGGGAACGCAAAGCGTCCCATTTATTAACAATAAATCTTTCAATCATTCAATCAAACTTTCACATCTTTGACATGGCGAACAGCATTCGTGCAGAGTACAAATAATACAACGGTGCAAAGTAATACAAAGTGCTCGCCTGTACGTTATCAAAATAACCAGCCTACCGATATATGAAAAGTCTGTCTTTAATCATTGTGTCATCGTCTTCCTCCTGCGTACTAAAACCACCGAAATCCTCTTCGTCGGTGTCGGAGAAGAACAGGCCGTAAATAAGCCGCACCCTTGTATAAGCCGCAGGGACCAGAACGAGGGGGAAAAGTAGCGGCTTATAGTCCGGAAATTACGGTATGTTAGATCCACTATGGACTGGACTCTCACTATTATGTTAGATCCACTATGGACTGGACTCTCACACTATTATGTTACATCCACTATGGACTGGACTCTCACACTATTATGTTAGATCCACTATGGACTGGACTCTCACAAAACACATGATATAATACAATATTGGTATCGGGTGTTGTGTCTGTATAAAATCATCGCCTGCGCATACGAAGCAACACGCAGAACCCTAAATATTCAAATGAGCTGTTTCCTGGTAGAAAGTAGTGATGTGTCTGCACGTCTTACCAAGGTCTCCTGCGTACATCGTACAGGTCAATTTTGCTGGGAGTCTTGCGAGCATCCATCCAGGGAGACGCTTTAGAGAAGGAGGGAAAGGGAGAAAAGTGTGATGATTACAACTTTCTCACACAGGCTAGACAATGAACCACTTAATTGCTATTTCCTTCACTACACATCTTCCAGTGTCACCTCAGCACGGACCAAAACAAGAAGATCGGGCTGATATCATACACATGTTGGATTGATTGCTACAAAAACACTTAACATTTCTTTTCATACCATCGCAAATATAATTTGTGGGAGTAACGGACAGATGCTGGCGGAATTTAATTTCTTGGAAATGAGTTTCTATGTTGTCAGTGAGGACAGAAAGCAGAGCAGGCAGGAGATGTGACCGCTCTTCATGCATGCTAAGTGTTTAGCAAAAGACAGGTCGGATCCAGGGCTGATTCCTGAATATTGCACGTAAAGCTCTTTGGGTGAGGCCTCATGAATTGAAAACACTCTGCGGCTTGAGCAGAGATGACAGAAGGTTTGCCTTGTGCAATCTTCTGAAATCACAGCAAGGAATTGTGATTTTCTGGTAAGCTTCTGTGCACAGTTATGTGAAAATTATGCAAAAGTATTGACTGTATTTGTTACCATCCGCTGCCCGGATCATAGTCTGTTTAAGTTTTTCGAGTCACTTGTGTTTTCTGTTAGTTTTGGACTCCTTTAGTTCCTGTTTATGCACCTCTGAGTTTGGGTTCTGGACATTGAGTTACTACTTACGTATAAAGTTATTGAGTTACTACTTACGTATAAAATACTACACGGTTTAGCTCCAGCCTATCTCGCCGATTGTATTGTACCATATGTCCCGACAAGAAATCTGCGTTCAAAGAACTCCGGCTTATTAGTGATTCCCAGAGCCAAAAAAAAGTCTGCGGGCTATAGAGCGTTTTCTATTCGGGCTCCAGTACTCTGGAATGCCCTCCCGGTAACAGTTAGACATGCTACCTCAGTAGAAGCATTTAAGTCCCATCTTAAAACTCATTTGTATAATCTAGCCTTTAAATAGACCCCCCTTTTTTTAGACCAGTTGATCTGCCGTTTCTTTTCTTCTCTCCTCTTCTCCCCTGTCCCTTGCGAGGGGGAGTTGCATAGGTCCGGTGGCCATGGATGAAGTGCTGGCTGTCCAGAGTCGGGACCCCGGGTGGACCACTAGCCTGTGCATCGGTTGGGGACATCTCTGCGCTGCTGACCCGTCTCCGCTCGGGATGGTTTCCTGTTGGCCCCGCTGTGGACTGGACTCCCGCTGATGTGTTGGATCCACTGTGGACTGGACTTTCACAATGTTATGTCAGACCCACTCGACATCCATTGCTTTCGGTCTCCCCTAGAGGGGGGGGGGTTACCCACATATGCGGTCCTCTCCAAGGTTTCTCATAGTCATTCACCGACGTCCCACTGGGGTGAGTTTTTCCTTGCCCGTATGTGGGCTCTGTACCGAGGATGTCGTTGTGGCTTGTACAGCCCTTTGAGACACTTGTGATTTAGGGCTATATAAATAAACATTGATTGATTGATTGAGTGGACCATGTTCCGCAACTCTATTGTCGAGGCGGCTGATCGGAGCTGTGGCCGCAAGGTAGTTGGTGCCTGTCGTGGCGGTAATGCTAGAACCCGCTGGTGGACACCGGCAGTGAGGGATGCCATCAAGCTGAAGAAGGAGTCCTATCGGGTTCTTTTGGCTCATAGGACTCCGTAGGCAGCGGACAGATACCGGCAGGCCAAGCGGTGTGCGGCTACAGCGGTCGCGAAGGCAAAAACTCGGACATGGGAGGAGTTCGGAGAAGCCTTGGAAAACGACTTCTGGATGGCTTCGAAGCGATTCTGGACCACCATCCGCTGCCTCATGAAGGGGAAGCATTGCACTGTCAACACCGTGTATGGTGAGGATGGTGTTCTGCTGACCTCGACTGCGGATGTTGTGGATCGGTGGAGGGAATACTTCTAAGACCTCCTTAATCCCACCAACACGTCTTCCTATGAGGAAGCAGTTCCTGGGGAATCTGTGGTGGGCTCTCCTATTTCTGGGGCTGAGGTTGCTGAGGTAGTTAAAAAGCTCCTCCGTGGCAAGGCCCCGGGGGTGGATGAGATCCGCCCGGAATTCCTTAAGGCTCTGGATGCTGTGGGGCTGTCTTGGTTGACAAGACTCTGCAACATTGCAACTCCGGTACCTCTGGATTGGCAGACCGGGGTGGTGGTTCCTCTCTTTAAGAAGGGAAACCGGAGGGTGTGTTCTAACTATCGTGGGATCAAACTCCTCAGCCTTCCCGGTAAGGTCTATTCAGGTGTACTGGAGAGGAGGCTACGCCGGATAGTCGAACCTCGGATTCAGGAGGAACAGTGCGGTTTTCATCCTGATCGTGGAACTGTGGACCAGCTCTATACTCTCGGCAGAGTCCTTGAGGGTGCATGGGAGTTTGCCCAACCAGTCTACATGTGCTTTGTGGACTTGGAAAAGGCATTCGACCGTGTCCCTCGGTAGTCCTGTGGGGAGTGCTCAGAGAGTATGGGGTATCGGACTGTCTGATTGTGGCGGTCCGCTCCCTGTACGATCAGTGTCAGAGCTTGGTCCGCATTGCCGGCAGTAAGTCGGACACGTTTCCAGTGAGGGTTGGACTCCGCCAGGGCTGCCCTTAGTCACGATTCTGTTCATAACTTTTATGGACAACATTTCTAGGCCCAGTCAAGGCGTTGGGGATCCGGTTTGGTGGCTGCAGGATTAGGTCTCCGCTTTTTGCAGATGATGTGGTCCTGATGGCTTCATCTGGCCAGGATCTTCAGCTCTCACTGGATTAGTTCTCAGCTGAGTGTGACGCGACTGGGATGAGAATCAGCACCTCCAAGTCCGAGTCCATGGTTCTCGCCCGGAAAAAGGTGGAGTGCCATCTCCGGGTTGGGGAGGAGACCCTGCCCCAAGTGGAGGAGTTTAAGTACCTCGGAGTCTTGTTCACCATTGAGGGAAGAGTGGATTGTGAGATCGACAGGCGGATCGGTGCGGCGTCTTCAGTAATGCGGACGCTGTATCGATCCGTTGTGGTAAAGAAGAAGATGAGCCGGAAGGCAAAGCTCTCAATTTACCGGTCGATCTACGTTCCCATCCTCACCTATGGTCATGAGCTTTGGGTTATGACCGAAAGGACAAGATCACGGGTACAAGCGGCCCAAATTAGTTTCCTCTGCCGGGTAGCGGGGCCCTCCCTTAGAGATAGGGTGAGAAGCTCTGCCATCCGGGAGGAGCTCAAAGTAAAGCCGCTGCTCCTCCACATGGAGAGGAGCCAGATGAGGTGTTTCGGGCATCTGGTCAGGATGCCACCCGAAGGCCTCCCTAGGGAGGTGTTCAGGGCACGTCCGACCGGTAGGAGGCCACGGGGAAGACCCAGGACACGTTGGGAAGACTATGTCCCCCGGCTGGCCTGGGAACGCCTCAGGATCCCCCGGGAAGAGCTGGACGAAGTGGCTGGGGAGAGGGAAGTCTGGGCTTCCCTGCTTAGGCTGCTGCCCCCGCGACCCGACCTCGGATAAGCGGAGGAAGATGGATGGATGGATGGATATATATATATATATATATATATATATATATATATATATATATATATATATATATATATATATATATATATATACATATATATATATATATATATATATATATATATATATATATATATATATATATATATATATATATATATATATATATATATCCATCCTTGCTGAACATGCTAAAAATAGTACCCACCTTTTGATATTTGATATTTCTTTCATGCTCACCTGGATAATAGCGAGCCAGACCGGTCGCACTGCCAAACACCTGCCAGAGAAGCGTGGGGTCATCCTCTCTGTTTCTTTTGAACACATCCTCCAGCGCCTCGGTCCAGTTTAGCTCGTTCAGCACAATGGTAGCTAAAATGTCAGGCAGACAAACACAAGCAAAACGCTCCGTTGAAAGACTTGCAGAAAAAAAACAAACGTGTTCGCATTGTGATGCCTTTGCAAAAATGGACCTGTTCACTTTTACTTTGAAAGACCTGATCACTTCCGTGCGAGCACGCGTGATTGATGGTGTGTGTGGTGAGAGGCAACAGGCATTATGGATGCAATGACACAGCACTTTGACAGCCACCCAAGACTCGCCATGATGGATGGGGACGCAACGCTCGCCACCCCTAACTGGATCAGCTTCTCACTCCACACTTCTTTTAGCCCTTGCAATGTTCTTCATTATTCAAACGCCTTGCTGAAGGTACACATGACTCTTCTTCAGGTTTGATGCACAGTAAGCAATGTAAGAAGTTGAAGAAAAATTCTGCCTTTACAGACACGCAAAAAACATGCTTAAATTCGATTGCCATTATTTGGTAGTAAAGGGGCTAGGGTTGTCCCGATACCAATATTTTAGTACCGGTACCGGTACCAAAATGTATTTCAATACTTTTCTGTACTTTTCTAAATAAGGGGGACCACAAAAAAATTGCATTATTGGCTTTATTTTAACAAAAAAAACCGACTTGTCTTTTAGTAGTAAGTAAACAAACAAAGACTCCAATTAGTCTGCTGACGTATACAGTAACATATTGTGTCATTTATACACTATTATTTTGTACACATTATGAGGGACAAGCTGTAAAAAATTATTATTAATCTACTTGTTCATTTACTGTTAATATCTGCTTATTTTCTGTCTTAACATGTTCTATCTACACTTCTGTTAAAATGTAATAATCACTCATTCTTCTGTTGTTTGATACTTTACATTAGTTTTGGATGATACCACACATTTAGGTATCGATCTGATACCAAGTAGTTACAGGATCATACATTGGTCATATTCAAAGTCCTCATGTGTCCAGAGACGTATTTCCTGAGTTGACAAACATAATATGAATTGTAATTATAGTAGTATCGACTAAATACGCTCCTGTACTTGGTATCATTACAGTGGATGTCAGGTGTAGATCCACCCATGGCGTTTGTTTACATTGTGACGGCAGTGAGCTACGGTGTGTAGTGAAGCATGTTTAGATATTTCTTGTCCCCCACTTGCAAGAAACGTACTTTATTTGTCGCCATGGAGGCGAGGATTAGTGATTCAGAAGTAGCTAAAACACTGCCGACTGCGGATGGACGTTCGCCGCTCACTCGCTAGGCATGTCTTAAAGCATCTCTTCCTGAGGGCGTTTCAGTGTTATAACTTCACCTTTATCTTTACTTTTTAGGCCAAAATGCATCCGTTCTCCCTTTTCTGTCTACACACTGTGTCTGCTTGTAAGTACTCTGTGTGTGTGCGCTGCCGAACATGCTCCTCTGCTGGTAAAACCAGCAATGTCACGACGCGACGAAGCGCCGACGCGCCGCCGTGCCCGGGAACCGGTGCTTTTCAAAACAATTTTCAAAACATTTAGTACCGCGACACTATACCAGTACTGGTATACCGTACAACCCTAAAAGGAGGTAAGCTGCATATTACCGTACCAAACCAAAACAGTGGCGATTGTATACGGTAGTCTCACAAGGTTTGTTTCAACACACCTGACGCTAATGAGGACTCCATTCCCTTCCTAAGCCAGAGCGTCCTGCGTTCCAGTGCCAGAACGTAGCTACCTGTCTCAGTACGGTAAGCCTACACGTCTTTAGCTCTCTCCATGTGCATTCGCTCTCTCTGTGTTTCCCCCTGCTCATCGCCTCGTGTCCTGTGTCGTCATCCCGCAGCGTTCCCCCATTTCCTGGTTTCGAGTTGTGTGCCTTGTCTCCCTGGATCCCCTCTGGACTCCCTGCTGCCTCCCTGGATCTCGACCTCGCGCCTGGACACGGACCTTGACGCCTCGCTCCTGCGTCGGACCTCTCGCTCGCCCACGGACCTCCAAGCTTGCCTTGCCCTCCCTGGACGTCCGCCTCCCGCTCAACACGCACCTTCAACAACTCCTGGTGACACAACGCATAGTCACGCCATACCTACGTTTGTATTTGGATTAATTACACACTCCGCCTCCTTGTGTTTGATAAGCATGTCTCAAACTGTCGACGCCCCTGTCGCAGTGCCGTCTCCTTCTCCATAGTACTGTCACAAGATTGCATACAACCGATTCCAAGTCTGTTCAAAAGAATGCTCAAGTTGTTGTTTTTTAATTGGCCTGTGCTCTCCTAATTAATTTCTGTGCGCGCGCATTCGTTTAAAACGTCCACACGTGCCTGGGTAAGTGTACGCATGTGAAATAGGTCGCTCCCCGGTAGGGCTGGGCGATATATATGGAATATACTCGATATATCGCAGGTTTGTCTCTGTGCGATATAGAAAATGACTATATCGTGATATTGGAGTATATGTTCTCACGCACTTGCTTTTACTACAGGCTTTTCTTGTCTCTCCTTCTCACAGAGACATGAAACAAGCGCACCTTCTTACATACGTCACATACTGTCACGCGTGCAGCGTCACACGCCCTCGCCCGAGCAGAGAGGTAGCGGCACGGTAACATTAGCTGTAGTGCTAGCGGTGCGGTGCGAGTGGTAATACGAGAGAAAGAAGGTGCAAATCTGGTAACAAATAAAGGAAGAATAATTAATTCACAAGAGAAACAGCAGGGGCTGGCGGTGGTTTGGCTTCAAGCGGGAAGATGTCGAACAGACAACCGTAATATGTCAAGTATGCGGCAAAAGCGTTGCTACAAAAAGTAGCATTACTGCTAATTAGTAGCATCATTTGAAAAGTCACCCGCTAGAGCAGACCATGGGCAAATTAAGGCCCGGGGGCCACATGCGGCCCGTTAAGCTTTTCAATCTGTCCCGCCGGACATTCCCAAATCATTTTTTTAGATCTTTAAGCTGGAAAGTGTAACTGCCATTATGATGTGCAGTGATGTTTTCTAATGACTGTAAGTCTTGAACTATACTAAGTCTTTCAATGGTTGGAATCTGCACTTTTGCATGATATACTAGTTACTATGGTAATCTAATTAGTTACTGTGGTAATTTAAGTCACAGCAGCTCAGACGAGGCACCAAGCAGTGTGGGAGGGGAGCGTTTCCACAGAGTGTTTCCAGAGCCTGAAATGTGGGTGTCAGGGACAGATGCGGAAGGAGATTTTTACAACAAAGTTCTACAGCTTAGTGATATATCACATATATCAGATAGTAGGTGTTGTTTTTTTTTTTTTACCCTTGGCAATCATATTTTGCTGTGTTTGTATATGTGGATGGAGCGGGGGTCTGACGTTCATATTTTGTCAATATTCAGTGTTTTATCGTTCATAGTTAATATTGTAAATCTCACATTCTTTATTTCCATGTACATTCTGGGTGTCTCATTCAGTAAAAAAAAATGTGAAATTCCATTCCATTTTTAAGGCGGTCTGTCATAACGTTTTTAGCATTCAATCAGACATTATTGTGAGTTTTGATTGATTGAGACTTTTATTAGTAGGTTGCACAGTGAAGTACATATTCCGTACAATTGACCACTAAATGGTAACACCCGAATAAGTTTTTCAACTTGTTTAAGTCGGGGTCCACTTAAATTGATTCATGATACAGATATATACTATCATATATACTATCATCATAATACAGTCATCATACAAGATAATCACATTGAATTATTTACATTATTTACAATCAGGGGTGTGGGGGGGGGGGGGTTTGGTATGGACATCAAGTAGTGGACAAAGAGAGAGAGAGAGAGAGAGAGAGAGAGAGAGAGAGAGAGAGAGAGAGAGATCAGAAGGCATAAGAAAAAGAAAAAGTATCTGCATTTGATTGTTTACATTTGATTATTAGCAATCCGGGGAGGGTGTTAGTTTAGGGTTGTAGCTGCCTGGAGGTGAACTTTTATTGCGGTTTTGAAGGAGGATAGAGATGCCCTTTCTTTTATACCTGTTGGGAGCGCATTCCACATTGATGTGGCATAGAAAGAGAATGAGTTAAGACCTTTGTTAGTTCGGAATCTGGGTTTAACGTGGTTAGTGGAGGTTTTGTATTAGTGTTCCTAAACATAATACTGGCCCCCCAGACACATTTTTTTCTCTAAATTTGGCCCCCCGAGTCAAAATAATTGCCCAGGCCTGCGCTAGAGAATGAAGAGTGCTTGAAACTCCGCATGTCAACATCTCCGGCCGGTGCCACACCCACAAAATGCAGAAGCAACCATTTCCACATCAACACCGTATGAAACAAATAGTCAACAACAGAAGGAGATAACGTCCGCAGGAACCTACCACATAGTGAAGGACATACACTATTTGATTTCCTATGTGCATTTTTATTTGACACTTATTGAAATATCTTGTGTGACATCATGCACAAAAGTGCACTTTATTTGTTTTTAACTATTGTAGTGGCGTTCTGTACAAAAAGTGCACTTTAGTTTAGTGTTGTTTTGATATGTCATCTTAGTGACATCATGCACAAAAGTGCACTAATAGCTTGTTTTAAAATGTCTCTGACAATCTTGCACTTTCTGTTTTAGGAAATGACAGAGGTGTGGACTCGAGTCACATGACTTGGACTCGAGTCAGACTCGAGTCATGAATTTGATGACTTTAGACTCGACTTGACAAAATGTAAAGAGACTTGCAACTCGACTTAGACTTTAACATCAATGACTTGTGAATTCACTTGGACTTGAGCCTTTTGACTTGACATGACTTGCTACTTTCCCCAAAACCCAAAGCTTAAAAAGTTATTTGGGAGTGCTCCGTATCTTTCATTTTGTACGTGTCTGTCTGTCTATCAGCGTGTGTGCTGCCTGTCAGCTGGTGTGCTGTCAGTACAACAGCCAATCAAATTAGTTATACGTTGTTTTCATCACACAGCATTCAGCCAATCAAATTTCAGGACAACCACCGAACAAGAGTTGTCAAACAATGCGGCAGAGAGAAACAATTATGCCAAAGTTGGTTTCGTTCGGGTATAAAAACTACGACTTGGTCAACAAAAAACGAATTGCGTAAGCAAATCACGCAGTTGGAATATTACAGACGGAGACGCAACAACTTCCAACTTCGTTCGACATTTGAAGTTGCCCAAAGAAGGGTAAGTTTTGAATGTAAGATAACGTTTATTGGCTAAGTAACATGACTTTTATTTGCTGTGTAGTTAAATCAGTGAGGCTGTAAACTCACTGCTAACGTTATAACCATAGACATCTTATAAGGGTACGCAGCATGGAGCGCTACTGCCTACTGGCGCAGACGAGACGCGGGGCCGCCATCTTGGAGTGGTGATCCGCTCCACTAGTGCAATTCATTTGTCAGGAGCAATGAACTGTCAGCGCATTTAATTCATTTTACCTCACTGAATACCACTGATTTTCACACGGTTTTTTGTCATACGTGTAGCTATGATAAAGGACACATGTTTTGGCAAGTTTTATTATTCATAGTTTGCTTAACAGTAATATAATATTCTTATACGCTATAAGTGACCAGACGTCCGAGATCAAAACTGGGAATATAATCCCAGAGAAGGGGGAAAAAACGGTAAGCTATTTTTAAATTGAAGAAACAATATGATTAGGTTATATATACATGCGTATATCCTACATAAACAATGTATGAATACATTAGATATCTATATATCCTAGGGACCTATAGACTGTATCTCTGTTGCTGCAGCAGCAGAGAGTTTATTCTGTCTTGACACTTTGTATTGATATTTTGTATTACATTCTTCCCTTAAATGATAATGTTTACAGTGATTGTTATGTATGTATTTTTTATGTATGTCGCTTTGGATAAAAGCGTCTGCCAAATACTTAAACATATATAAACACCTGAAAGTCTTTATATCAGCTAAAACCACCAATTTGTTTCACTACATTCAGAATAAAACCAAATGCTGTTTTACCCAACAATGTTAGTATTTGAATATTGTTACTTGAAGACTTATTCCTGGTTACAATTATACTGTTAAGAAAGTATTGTCTTATATTTTGCCTAAAATGAGAATGCATCCTAATCAGTGGCGGCTGGTGAATTTTGTTTTAGGTGGGGCTGAAAGTTTGTAAACCAAACCCCTGTAGGGGCGTCATCCTCCCCCAGAAGATTTCTTTGTGATTTGCACATACAAATATTGAAGATCTTTGCTCCTTCTCAACTCTGTGGTAATATTATTTTCATAAAATACAACCAATAGTATGTTAATGTTTGTTTTTGCAAATGTGTTTATTCTGGAAAGGAATGAGTTAAATGTTTAAAATTGTTTAAACTATTAAAATTACTGTTAATAGTGCTGTTATGAATTGCAATGTCAGCACTATTTTTTTTCTTGCAATTTCGAATGCACTTGTTTTAATAAATATATACAGCGTTTTAAAAGCATACACAATCTGTGTAAAAATATTAGTCTGTGGTTAAAAGGACTTGAAAGGACTCGAAACTCAAAATGCAGGACTTGTGACTTGACTTGAGACTTTCCAGTCTTGACTTTGGACCTGACTCGGGACTTGCCTGTCTTGACTCGGGACTTGACTCGAGACTTGAGGGCAAAGACTTGAGACTTACTTGTGACTTGCAAAGCAATGACTTGGTCCCACCTCTGGGAAATGACATGAATGTTTGTGCCACTGCTTAATAACTGTTTAATAAATACACTTTTAGTTGTGATTTCCCTCTCTGCATGAAAGTTTAAAAGTAGCATATATTAATGCAGTATGAAGAAGAATGTTTTAATGTGGACACATAGAATCATCATACTGCTGTGATTGTATGCATCAAGTGTTCATTCAAGGCTAAGGCAAAATATCCAGGTATATTTGGTGTATCGTGACATGGCCTACAAATATCCACATATTAATAAAAGGCCATATCGCCCAGCCCCAGTATTGATCGCGACGTGCTTATTGATGTGCAAACACGTCTCATTTGCATGCATGCCTTGAAAGGCACGAAGTTAAAGAAGCCTCCATTGCTAAAGAGTGGATATGTTTATTTATTTATTTTGTAATTAAGACACGCGTGTACAGGCCCTGTTTGTGTTTGCTCACATTATGCATTTACATTATTCAGTGGAACATTCCAAAGGGAAATAAAGGAGATGGAATACCACTATAGGGCCCCCTCTGCCTCACGGTATGCACAGCATCTTCAAGTCCGCCATTATACCAAAGACACTGAGGAATTCCCTGCATTGCTTTGAATGTGTATGAATGTGATGAGTTGGTAGCACAACTGAATACAAGAACTTCCACTCAATGGCTCTTTTCGTGCCTGTTTGCTACTATTGGGTTGCAGTGCACTTGTACACAATCATGAAAAACATATTGCAGAGAATTTCAGCGAACACTCTTGCAAAAGTATATTTGTATGGTTGTACAGTATACCGGTATTAGTATATGAGTTGGGGAATTGTGTTAGATGTAAATATAAACAGAATACAATGATTTGCAAATCCTTTTCAACCCATATTCAGTTGAATGCACTACAAAGACAAGATATTTGATGTTCAAACTCATAAACGTAATTTTTTTTTTGCAAATAATAATTAATTTAGAATTTCATGGCTGCAACACGTGCCAAAGTAGTTGGGAAAGGGCATGTTCACCACTGTGTTACATGGCCTTTCCTTTTAACAACACTCAGTAAACGTTTGGGAACTGAGGAGACACATTTTTGAAGCTTCTCAGGTGGAATTATTTCCCATTCTTGCTTGATGTACAGCTTAAGTTGTTCAAAAGTCCGGGGGTCTTCGTTGTGGTATTTAATGCGCCACACATTTTCAATGGGAGACAGGTCTGGACTACAGGCAGGCCAGTCTAGTACCCACACTCTTTTCCTATGAAGCCACGTTGATGTAACACGTGGCTTGGCATTGTCTTGCTGAAATAAGCAGGGGCGTCCATGGTAACGTTGCTTGGACGGCAACTTATGTTGCTCCAAAACCTGTTTGTATCTTTAAGAATTAATGGCGCCTTCACAGATGTGTAAGTTACCCATGCCTTGGGCACTAATACACCCCCATACCATCACAGATGCTGGCTTTTCAACTTTGTGCCTGTAACAATCCGGAGGGTTCATTTCCTCTTTGGTCCGGAGGACCCGACGTCCACAGTTTCCAAAAACAATTTCAAATGTGGACTCGTCAGACCACAGAACACTTTTCCACTTTGTATCAGTCCATCTTAGATGAGCTCAGGCCCAGCGAAGCCGACGGCGTTTCTGGGTGTTGTTGATAAACGGTTTTCGCCTTGTGTAGGAGAGTTTTAACTTGCACTTACAGATGTAGCGACCAACTGTAGTTACTGACAGTGGGTTTCTGAAGTGTTCCTGAGCCCATGTGGTGATATCCTTTACACACTGATGTCGCTTGTTGATGCAGTACAGCCTGAGGAATCGAAGGTCACGGGCTTAGCTGCTTACGTGCAGTGATTTCGCCAGCTTCTCTGAACCCTTTGATGATATTACGGAGCGTAGATGGTGAAATCCCTAAATTCCTTGCAATAGCTGGTTGAGAAAGGTTTTTCTTAAACTGTTCAACAATTTGCTCACGCATTTGTTGACAAAGTGGTGACCCTCGCCCCATCCTTGTTTGTGAATGACTGAGCATTTCATGGAATCTACTTTTATACCCAATCATGGCACCCACCTGTTCCCAATTTGCCTGTTCACCTGTGGGATGTTCCAAATAAGTGTTTGATGAGCATTCCTCAACTTTATCAGTATTTATTGCCACCTTTCCCAACTTCTTTGTCACGTGTTGCTGGCATCAAATTCTAAAGTTAATGATTATTTGCAAAAAAAAAATGTATCAGTTTGAACATCAAATATGTTGTCTTTGTAGCATATTCAACTGAATATGGGTTGAAAATGATTTGCAAATTATTATATTCCGTTTATATTTACATCTAACACAATTTCCCAACTCATATGGAAACGGGGTTTGTAGAAACCTGTCTTTTACAGGCCATTGCAAAACATCTCACAAATACTTTCAGGATGTTATTGCATTTTTTACATTTTCTCAAATATATGTATAAACTGCAGACACCAATAGTAGTAGTTCGTATAGTTTCATCTCAAGCAGATCACTTTTAGTCTTGGATGGATTCCAACAACCCTGGAATACCATTTCTTGAAAGCAATACCCAACATATTTGAGAGTGTGAGGAACTGTGGCAGCCAGCCCAGAATATAACCAGGATAAGTCACAGAACCCACCAAGAAAAAAAACTTAATAACAAAGCCACGCGGGGGTTCAAAGACAAGCAAACAAACAAACACTGAACTTTCCCAAACAAAAAGTCTGACAAGACGTAGCTGCCTCCACCTCTCAGCTGCTTTCCTTCTAAGTCTGAGGTCTGTAGAAAAGGTGAGTTGGTAACCTTGGGGCCAGACGGGTCAGGTTTTGTATTTCTACCGTCCCTTTTCTGTGAATGCTGACACATCACATCTCACAGTGTGCTCTTGTGTGTCCTCCTTTTGTGTTCTTGATGTCCCCCTATTTTTTTCATTTGGTTTCTGCCTTTTGGTCCGGTAAACTGTAAAAAAAAATTATGTAAAAAAATGGTCATCTACTGGTAGCTACGGCTGCCAAACGAAAACCATAAAATTAAAGTAAAACATTGTAAACCAACCTCGACTGCGGATGTTGTGGATCGGTGGAGGGAATACTTCGAAGACCTCCTCAATCCCACCAACACGTCTTCCTATGAGGAAGCAGTGCCTGGGGAATCTGTGGTGGGCTCTCCTATTTCTGGGGCTGAGGTTGCTGAGGTAGTTAAAAAGCCCCTCGGTGGCAAGGCCCCGGGGGTGGATGAGATCCGCCCGGAGTTTCTTAAGGCTCTGGATGCTGTGGGGCTGTCTTGGTTGACAAGACTCTGCAGCATCGCGTGGACATCGGGGGCAGTACCTCTGGATTGGCAAACCGGGGTGGTGGTTCCTCTCTTTAAGAAGGGGAACCGGAGGGTGTGTTCTAACTATCGTGGGATCACACTCCTCAGCCTTCCCGGTAAGGTCTATTCAGGTGTGCTGGAGAGGAGGCTACGCCGGATAGTCGAACCTCGGATTCAGGAGGAACAGTGTGGTTTTCGTCCTGGTCGTGGAACTGTGGACCAGCTCTATACTCTCGGCAGGGTCCTTGAGGGTGCATGGGAGTTTGCCCAACCAGTCTACATGTGTTTTGTGGACTTGGAGAAGGCATTCAACCGTGTCCCTCGGGAAGTCCTGTGGGGAGTGCTCAGAGAGTATGGGGTATCGGACTGTCTGATTGTGGCGGTCCGCTCCCTGTATGATCAGTGCCAGAGCTTGGTCCGCATTGCCGGCAGTAAGTCGGGCACGTTTCCAGTGAGGGTTGGACTCCGCCAAGGCTGCCCTTTGTCACCCATTCTGTTCATAACTTTTATGGACAGAATTTCTAGGCGCAGTCAAGGCGTTGAGGGGATCTGGTTTGGTGGCTTCAGGATTAGGTCTCTGCTTTTTGCAGATGATGTGGTCCTGATGGCTTCATCTGGCCAGGATCTTCAGCTCTCGCTGGATCGGTTCGCAGCTGAGTGTGAAGCGACTGGGATGAGAATCAGCACCTCCAAGTCCGAATCCATGGTTCTCGCCCGGAAAAGGGTGGAGTGCCATCTCTGGGTTGCGGAGGAGACCCTGCCCCATGTGTGGAGGAGTTCAAGTACCTCTGAGTCTTGTTCACGAGTGAGGGAAGAGTGGATCGTGAGATCGACAGGCGGATCGGTGCGGCATCTTCAGTAATGCGGACGCTGTATCGATCCGTTGTGGTGAAGAAGGAGCTGAGCCGGAAGGCAAAGCTCTCAATTTACCGGTCGATCTACGTTCCCATCCTCACCTATGGTCATGAGCTTTGGGTTATGACCGAAAGGACAAGATCACGGGTACAAGCGGCCAAAATGAGTTTCCTCCGCCGGGTGGCGGGGCTCTCCCTTAGAGATAAGGTGAGAAGCTCTGCCATCCGGGACGAGCTCAAAGTAAAGCCGCTGCTCCTCCACATTGAGAGGAGCCAGATGAGGTGTTGCATTCGCTCGTGTGTGCGTACAGAAGCCGCACATGTCTTGTAACTGGGTCTGAACGATGTTAGAATGGATGAAAAGCGGACGTGACGATAGCTCGTGGAGGACGTTAAAGATTAATTTGTTCAACCTTGGCCCGCGGCTTTGTTCAGTTTAAAATTTTGGCCCACTCTGTATTTGAGTTTGACACCCTTGTGTTAGATTGTTAGTATGGACATAGACTTTTATATAACAAGCTACATATTTAATGAAAGATAATTACTGCAATTTTACAAGAATTTGAAAGTAATTTAAGAAAACAGAAAATGCTATGTATAATTAATTTGGTATTTTTCTGTAAAAAAAATAGAAATATACATAGTTTGTCATTACTGGCATACTACTTAAAATTACAGGCGGATTGTTTATTTACAGATAATGTCTTCAATTCTACAGTTTTATAAACTATTTAAAAGAAAAATTACAGTAGAAATTCAGAGTAAATTAATCATAAAAATAGGATTTTTTTTTACAGTGTACCCTTCAGGACTGCACTGCTTTTTGGTGGACTTTTGGATCTGCCTCCGGGGAGCCTTTTGGCCATGGTCGTGTTTGCTCTCTACCACACGGGAGTCAGTCTTCCTGGACGGATTCTGGCTCATCCGCGCGGACCGGACATTGGGAGTGGGCAGCTTTGGACGGAGTTGGCTCTCTTAGTTGCTTTGTTACCGTATTTTTCGGACTATAAGTCGCAGTTTTTTTCATAGTTTGGCCGGGGGTGCGACTTATACTCAGGAGCGACTTATGTGTGAAATTATTAAGACATTAGCATAAAATATCAAATAATATTATTTAGCTCATTCACGTAAGAGACTAGACGTATAAGATTTCATGGGATTTAGCGATTAGGAGTGACAGATTGTTTGGTAAACGTATAGCATGTTCTATATGTTATAGTTATTTGAATGACTCTTACCATAATATGTTACGTTAACATACCAGGCACGTTCGTATGCCTCATATAACGTACACTTATTCAGCCTGTTGTTCACTATTCTTTATTTATTTTAAATTGCCTTTCAAATGTTTATTCTTGGTGTTGGGTTTTATCAAATAAATTTCCCCCAAAAATGCGACTTATACTCCAGTGCGACTTATATATGTTTTTTTCCTTCTTTATTATGCATTTTCGGCAGGTGCGACTTATACTCCGGTGCGACTTATACTCCGAAAAATACGGTAAGTCTGTTCCTGTGCTTCTACTCTCCACCCCAGCAGTTTTTGTTTTGTTATTTGATTTCATGTGTTTTACCTTTTTATTTTGTGGACTTTTTGAGTCCACATCCGGTAATTGCCCCCATTGTGGGATAAACTAAGTTGATCCTTTTTCTATCCTATCCTAAATCAGCTTCCTGACGCTGTAACCTTCCGCCACTTTGCATTTCTGCATGCTGACATTCAAACACATTAATTGTGGACCTTGCAAAGTGCAAATATCACCGCATGATGATTAAGTGATGATACATGGGCGTGTTTGCAGAGTGAATCCAGCTCCGTGTGACCCCGTTATACCAACAAACTAATAACAGATGAATCAACTCTCGAGTGGGGAGAAATAAAAGAAATAACTCAACACTCGCACTGAAGCCAGTGAGCCATTAAATGTTCAAAGAGCTGAGATATTCTTTAGAACTAAGACATGGCCACCATATATATCATAAATAAGCTTTAGGAATCTCAATATGCTGTTTGATATCACATTTACAATCTGAGTTGCACAGAAAATGTATGCAAGTCTTGTAAAATATTGTTATTCAATCATGTTTTCTCAAATTAAGCTGCAAATATTATTCTAAATAAACTTTAGACGAAACAGTTACAGTACAAATTTGTGTGCAAATAAATGACATGCATTCAAGTAAAACATTTAAAAACGTTCCTGGATGTCATTCTGACAAAATTGCATTTGTGCACAAACATCGGGGTCTTTATTCACAAATGTGTTATCATGCAAGCAATTAATCACCTGTGATTAATCATGATTATTCCAAATTCCAAAATATAATTAATCTGATAAAAATTTTTACATTTGACAGATGTATGTATTTATGTATATAAATATTATTGTGATGTGTCGTTTTTATTTCTTGTGGCTTTTGCAATCGTGCTGTAACTCAAAGCTGTTGTGTTGTCTTCAATGACATTGTCCTGTGGCGTTTGCATTTGTCGTGACCTTTCTCAGCCACCGTAGATTTCCGTAATTTTTGTTTTGATGACGTAACAGACGGGAAAAATAGACTTAATGTCTAACGTCCTTACTTTTAAAAGTGTTAAAGTTTATACATTCTGCCGTTATACATGTGTATGTATATACTGTATATGTATATATATATATATATATATATATATATATATATATATATATATATATATATATATATATATATATATATATATATATATATATATATATATTATTTGCTTGCATAAATATATTTTTGTTATATGTAAGTATAATGTATATATATATATACATTATTTGCTTGCATATATATATATATATATATATATATATATATATATATATATATATATATTTATATATATATATATATATATTTATATATATATATATATATATATATATATATATATATATATATATATATATATATATATATATATATATATACATATATATATATATACGTTAGGTCATAAAAAACACAGAGGCTATATCATCCCTACAAGCCTGTTTCGTAGGGAAACAGCAGGGAGTACCCTGCTGTTCCCAACTCAGTGGCCTAGTGGTTAGAGTGTCCGTCCTGAGATGGGTAGGTTGTGAGTTCAAACCTCGGCCGAGTCATACCAAAGACTATAAAAATGTGAGCCATTACCTCCCTGCTTGGCACTCAGCATCAAGTGTTGGAATTGGGGGTTAAATCACCAAAAATGATTCCTGGGCGTGGCCACCGCTGCTGCTCACTGCTCCCAGGGGGTGATCAAGGGTGATGGGTCAAATGCAGAGAATAATTTTGCCACACCTAGTGTGTGTGTGACAATCATTGGTGCTTTAACTTTAGCAGGGAAACCTGCGAAACAGGCTTGTAGGGATTACACATACTTGCCAACCCTCCCGAATTTTTCAGGAGACTCCCGAATTTCAGTGCCTCTCCCGAAAATCTCCTGGGACAACCATTCTCCCGAATTTCTCCCGATTTCCAGCCGGACTTAAGGCACGCCCCCTCCAGGTTCGTGCGGACCTGAATGAGGACAGCCTGTCATCCCGTCCGCTTGGCCAACCAAAAAGTAACCACAGAACACTATACTGTATAGTGTTCTGTGGTTACTTTTTGGTTGGCCAACGGTTTACGTTGTATTGCGCACCCTGACGGCAAGTGTGGGAGTCGGTTCTGAAGTATGAAGTAAAGAGACGTAACTTCGTCACCTCGCCTGGTTATTGACTCCAACCCAGAATATTACACTGGCCATACCTACGCTCCTTCAAAGGCTGTGCTACTGGCTGCAAAGTATTGCACTTTCAAATACAACAATGAGTAGAGAGGAGTGTTATGTATGTATATGTGTAAATAAATGAACACTGAAATTCAAGTATTTATTTTATTTATATGTATATGTATATAATAAAATACATATATATATATATATATATATATATATATATATATATATATATATATATATATATATATATATATATATATATATATATATATATATATATATATATATATATACACCCAAAGAATTTTGTGGAATAGCCTTCATTTCTAAGAACAAGAATGGACTGTCGAGTTTCAGATGAAAGTTCTCTTTTTTTGGCCATTTTGAGCGTTTAATTGACCCCACAAAAGTGATGCTCCAGAAACTCAATCTGCTCAAAGGAAGGTCAGTTTTGTAGCTTCTGTAACGAGCTAAACTGTTTTCAGATGTGTGAACATGATTGCACAAGGGTTTTCTAATCATCAATTAGCCTTCTGAGCCAATGAGCAAACACATTGTACCATTAGAACACTGGAGTGATAGATGCTGGAAATGGGCCTCTATACACCTATGTAGATATTGCACCAAAAACCAGACTTTTGCAGCTAGAATAGTCATTTACCACATTAGCAATGTATAGAGTGCATTTCTTATATTCTTATATATATATATATATATATATATATATATATATATATATATATATATATATATATATATATATATATATATATAAGAAATACTTGAATTTAAGTATTTAAATGTACTTAAATATATATATATATATACGTATATATATATATATATATATATATATATATATATATATGTATATATATGTATATATATATATATATATATATATATATATATATATATATATATATATATATATGTATATATATATATATATATATATATATATATATATATATATATATATATATATATATATATATGTATATATATGTATATATATATATATGTATATATATATATATATATATACATATATATATATATATATATATATATATATATATATATATATATATATATATATATATATATATATATATATATATATATATATATATATATATATATAATAAATACTTGACTTTCAGTGAACTCTAGCTATAAATATACTCCTCTCCCTTAATAAAAATAAACAAATTTCTTTAACAAGGGTATGTCCTGCTTAACTTAAACCAGACTAAATTCAGTGTGCAGCTTTATTATGATAGAGTAGGTCTCCAACTTTCATCACTATAAAAACTACTGTGACAAAGAAAAAGTGACATATTTGTTCCGCTAATATGACATTTATTTTTATTTTTATTTAGGAACGTGAAAACAAAATAATCGGCTCTGTCGGACACCTATTTAACAAAAATACTGGACACGATTTCTTTGTCCAGGCACGTTTGGCAACCCCATTTTAACAGTTTATGTTTTGACCTGCGCATTGCGCAGGCAGTGATGACGTCACACGCTGGTGATAGTTACAGGGTTGCCAACGTGCCTTGACAAAGAAATCGTCCCGTATTTAGAAAGGAAAGTACGAATAATGAGCTGTCAATGGACGGACTTTGTCCAGTATTTTTTTTTAATGAAATAAGTGGCTAACAGAGCCGATTATTTTGTTTTCTTGTTCCCGGGTCGGTGCGCCCTGTGAAAGCAAAATATAAATAGTGACGTCACACGCCAGTTTTGACTTGGCAGTTTCGCCACAGTCGCCAACACGCAGCGAGCGAGCAGGCATCTTGTCATGTCAGTGCAGCAGATAACTCAAGTAAGTGTATACAAAAAGTAACTCAAGTAAGTGTATAAAAGTTCAAATACAATAAGCACAATATTTATGTGAGCGTGTTTGGGTCCGAGGTCCAGCAAACCTGCTCATTCAATGACGATATCACACATCCAGGTTGCAGCTTCGCTAGGAGCAGAGAGGTACGTGGCTTCAAACTATTAATGGTGTGTCATTTATTCCACTTTAATGAGCAATGGGCGTGTGTGATGCTGTTATTTAATGACAAATGACACAACATAGGATAAAGACAATCATCTCACCGAGAGGAGATCTCCTTCATGAACAATTGAAATGTTGCCAAGTCATATTAGTGGAACAAATATGTCACCCCTCGTATTGTCACAGTAGTTTTCATAGTGATGGAAGTTTGAGACCTGCTCTATCATAATAAAGCTGCACACTGAATTTATTCCGTTTTAAGTTAAGCAGGGAATACCCCTGTTAAAGAAATATGTTTATTTGTATTAAGTTAAACAGGAAATATTTATATTGAAGGCAAAAATGGGCACTTAAAGGCCTATTGAAATGAAATTTTCTCATTTAAACGGGGATAGCAGGTCCTCTCTATGTGTCATACTTGATCATTTCGCGATATTGCCATATTTTTGCTGTAAGGATTTAGTAGAGAACATAGACGATAAAGTTCGCAACTTTTGGTCGCTGATAAAAAAGCCTTGCCTGTACCGGAAGTAGCGTGACGTCACAGGTTGTGGAGCGCCTCACATCTGCACATTGTTTACAATCATGGCCACAAGCAGCGAGAGCCATTCGGACCGAGAAAGCGGCGATTACCCCATTAATTTGAGCGAGGATGAAAGATTTGTGGATGAGGAAAGTGAGAGTGAAGGATTAGAGGGCAGTGGAAGCGATTTAGATAGGGAAGATGCTGTGAGAGGCGGGTGGGACCTGATATTCAGCTGGGAATGACTAAAACAGTAAATAAACACAAGATTAGCCACAACACAACCAGGCTTATATTTAATATGCCACAAATTAATCCGCATAACAAACACCTCCCCCCTCCCGTCCATATAACCCGCCAATACAAATCAAACACCCGCACAACACACTCAATCCCACAGCCCAAAGTACCGTTCACCTCCCCAAAGTTCATACAGCACATATATTTCCCCAAAGTTACGTACGTGACATGCACATAGCGGCACGCACGTACGGGCAAGCGATCAAATGTTTGGAAGCCAAAGCTGCGTACTCACGGTAGCGCGTCTGCTATCCAACTCAAAGTCCTCCTGGTTGGGTTGCTGCAGCCGGCCGCTAATACACCGATCCCACCTACAGCTTTCTTCTTTGCTGTCTTCATTGTTCATTAAACAAATTGCAAAAGATTCACCAACACAGATGTCCAGAATACTGTGGAATTTTGCGATGAAAACAGACGGCTTAATAGCTGGCCACAATGGTGTCCCAATATGTCCGCACAATCCGTGACGTCACGCGCAAACGTCATCATACCAAGACGTTTTCAGCAGAATATTTCGCGGGAAATTTAAAATTGCACTTTACTAATCTAACCCGGCCGTATTGGCATGTGTTGCAATGTTAAGATTTCATCATTGATATATAAACTATCAGACTGCGTGGTCGGTAGTAGTGGCTTTCAGTAGGCTACTATATTTACTGTGACCAAGCTGTGAATAAATCAATGACTTGCAGTTCAGTAAAACATTTAGAAAACGTTGATGTATGACATTCTGACTACACAATTATACTATTATAGTATATATATATATATATATATATATATATATATATATATATATATATATATATATATATATATATATATATATATATATATATCATGTGTGTTTATATATATATATGTGTATGTATATATATATATATATGTGTATGTATGTATGTGTGTATATGTATACTGTATATATATACTGTGTATATATATATATATATATATATATATATATATATATATATATATAAAAAATATATATATACACAGTATATATATATATACAGTATATGTGTGTGTGTGTGTGTGTGTGTGTGTGTGTGTGTGTGTGTGTGTGTGTGTGTGTGTGTGTGTGTGTGTGTGTGTGTGTGTGTGTGTGTGTGTGTGTGTGTGTGTGTGTGTAAAGAACATATTGTCATGGCTGTGTTGAGTTTCCAATAATTTCTACAACTCTTATTTTTTTGTGATAGAGTGATTGGAGCACATACTTGTTGGTCACAAAAAACATTCATGAAGTTTGCTTCTTTTATGAATTTATTATGGGTCTACTGAAAATGTGAGCAAATGTGCTGGGTCAAAAGTATACATACAGCAATGTTAATGTTTGCTTACATGTCCCTTGGCAAGTTTCACTGCAATAAGGTGCTTTTGGTAGCCATCTACAAGCTTCTGCTTGAATTTTTGACCACAAAATTGGTGCAGTTCAGCTAAATGTGTTGCTTTTCTGACATGGACTTGTTTCTTCAGCATTGTCCACACGTTTAAGTCAGGACTTTGGGAAGGCCATTCTAAAACCTTCTTTCTAGCCTGATTTAGCCATTCCTTTACCATTTTTGAGGTGTTTGGGATCATTGTCCTGTTGGAACACCCAACTGCGCCCAAGACCCAACCTCCGGGCTGATGATTTTAGCTTGTCCTGAAGAATCTGGAAGTAATCCTCCTTTTTCATTGTCCCATTTACTCTGTGTAAAGCACCAGTTCCATTGGCAGCCAAACAGGCCCAGAGCATAATACTACCACCACCATGCTTGATGGTAGGCCTGGTGTTCCTGGGATTAAAGGCCTCACCTTTTCTCCTCCAAACATATTGCTGGGTAGTGTGGCCAAACAGCTCAATTTTTGTTTCATCTGACCACAGAACTTTCCTCCAGAAGGTCTTATCTTTGTCCATGTGATGTCAGATGAAACAAAAATTGAGCTGTTTGGCCAAAATAGATGAAACATTTTAGAAATTATTGGAAACTCAAGACAGCCTATGTCCTTCACAAGTATGTAAACTTTTGACCACGACTGTATATGCGGCTTATTGTCTGGTGTGGCTATTAGTGTTTTTTTTCTAACATGAGTGGTTGCGGCTTTTTAACCGATGCCTTTTTTTTAGTTTGGAAAATACGGTAAATAGGTAAGGTCTAATCGGAATTTTGTAAAGGTCCCAATAGGATGATAATCAAAGTGGTTTTAATACACTCATCCCAATAATAATAATAAACAAATCGTTAAATGGATAACTAAAACTGTAATGTGTCATATTTAGATGCAGCTCTTGGTTTGAATCTTATTAGAGGGTCTCTTTTTAAACAAACCCATTCAGCCAAAAGCAGATTTGGCAGAGGTGCAAGCAACATCTTCTAATGGAGTTTTATGTGTCAGCTGTATCTATGGTTACCAGGCGTGCACTCACAGCCATCGTAGATGTCGGTGGGGATGTGCACAGCCGTGTGACTGTGGTCTGTCAGGCGCTTAAAGGACGGGTCGTCCGTAAAGTCCGGGTGGATTCGGTATTTCCGCCCCTCCGTCTCGTTGGCGTCCAGCTTGGGAGGAAAGAAAGAAAGAACTATGAAGCTGGCTGATCAGCATGTGAAACATGTAGAAGAATACGTGGAATAATGATGCTAATAATGCTTTAAAGCTGAATTAGAAAACCACTTAATGACATTCTGCATTATGTATCAGCCTATTTGGGCGTTTTGCATCAATGGCAGCAGCATGGGCGCGACCATATATGAAGAAAGACACAATAAGATGTGGACGACTGCATGCAGGATGGAGACGAGAAGAAAGAACGAGGGGGTGTGTGAACACTTGCTTCCCAATAAAGCAACAGTGCAGGCTGCTCATCTATCTCGTCTGTCAATTAGAGGAAAAACCTGGCAGAAACCTCTTCACCTGCAAAAAAAAGCGAGTGGGAGGAGGGAGGAATTAAAGGCGGCGGCACAACAAGGAGAAAAAGAGAAGGGAGAGAAAGCCTCAGAGGAGAGGCAGGGCGAAAGATGTAGCATTAAGGCAACCAAGCGAAACACAAGAGTGGAAAAGGTGGAGATGGGAGGAGGAAGATGGAGGATGTGGAAGTGAGGACATGACACATCTGTCACATCTGCTTGACTGACAGCAGAAGTCATATGGACACAAGTATTGATGCACACCTCTTCAACAACTCAATCCAAAGCCCGAAATCTCAATTGTGCATTTGATAAAACAGCCGTGACTAGAAATGGGAATCTTATGGCAGTGTTTTTTCAACCACTAGTGTACTGTGAGATATTGTTTGGTGTGCCGTGGGAAATTATTAGAGATGTCCGATAATATCGGACGATAAATGCTTTAAAATGTAATATCGGCAATTATCGGTATCGTTTTTTTTATTATCGGTATCGTTTTTTAAATTTTTTTTTTATTAAATCAACATAAAAAACACAAGATACACTTGCAATTAGTGCACCAACCCAAAAAACCTCCCTCCCCCATTTACACTCATTCACACAAAAGGGTTATTTCTTTCTGTTATTAATATTCTGGTTCCTACATTATATATCAATATATATCAATACAGTCTGCAAGGGATACAGTCCGTAAGCACACATGATTGTGCGTGCTGCTGGTCCACTAATAGTACTAACCTTTAACAGTTAATTTTACTCATTTTCATTAATTACTAGTTTCTATGTAACTGTTTTTATATTGTTTTACTTTCTTTTTTATTCAAGAAAATGTAGTAAATTTATTTATCTTATTTTATTTTATTAATTTTAAAAAAAAAGGACCTTATCTTCACCATACCTGGTTGTCCAAATTAGTGTGTTAATTCCACGACTGTATATATCAGTATCGGTTGATATCGGTATCGGTTGATATCAGTATCAGTAATTAAAGAGTTGGACAATATCGGAATATCGGACATCAGCAAAAAGCCATTATCGGACATCCCCAGAAATTATGCAATTTCACCTAATTGGTCGGAAAAAAAGCCTTCTTGGTAAGGTTTATTCAGGTGTACTGGAGAGGAGGCTACGCCGGATGGTCGAACCTCGGATTCAGGAGGAACAGTGTGGTTTTCGTCCTGGTCCTGGAACTGTGGACCAGCTCTATACTCTCGGCAGGGTCCTTGAGGGTGCATGGGAGTTTGCCCAACCAGTCTACATGTGCTTTGTGGACTTGGAGAAGGCATTCGACCGTGTCCCTCGGTAAGTCCTGTGGGGAGTGCTCAGAGAGTATGGGGTATCGGACTGTCTTAATGTGGCAGTCCGCTCCCTGTATGATCAGTGTCAGAGGTTGGTCCGCATTGCCGGCAGTAAGTCGGACACGTTTCCAGTGAGGGTTAAACTCCGCCAGGGCTGCCCTTTGTCACCCATTCTGTTCATAACTTTTATGGACAGAATTTCTAGGCGCAGTCAAGGCGTTGAGGGGATCCGGTTTGGTGGCTACAGGATTAGGTCTCTGCTTTTTGCAGATGATGTGGTCCTGATGGCTTCATCTGGCCAGGATCTTCAGCTCTCACTGGATCGGTTCACAGCCGAGTGTGAAGCGACTGGGATGAGAATCAGCACCTCCAAGTCAGAGTCCATGGTTCTCGCCCGGAAAAGGGTGGAGTGCCATCTCCGGGTTGCGGAGGAGACCCTGCCCCAAGTGGAGGAGTTCAAGTACCTAGGAGTCTTGTTCACGAGTGAGGGAAGAGTGGATCGTGAGATCGACAGGCGGATCGCTGCGGCGTCTTCAGTAATGCGGACGCTGTATCGATCCGTTGTGGTGAAGAAGGAGCTGAGCCGGAAGGCAAAGCTCTCAATTTACCGGTCGATGTACGTTCCCATCCTCACCTATGGTCATGAGCTTTGGGTTATGACCGAAAGGACAAGATCACGGGTACAAACGGCCCAAATGAGTTTCCTCCGCCGGGTGGCGGGGCTCTCCCTTAGAGATAGGGTGAGAAGCTCTGCCATCCGGGAGGAGCTCAAAGTAAAGCCACTGCTCCTCCACATGGAGAGGAGCCAGATGAGGTGGTTCGGGCATCTGGTCAGGATGCCACCCGAACGCCTCCCTAGGGAGGTGTTTAGGGCACGTCCGACCGGTAGGAGGCCACGGGGAAGACCCAGGACACTTTGGGAAGACTATGTCTCCCGGCTGGCCTGAGAACACCTCGGGATCCTTCGGGAAGAGCTGGACAAAGTGGCTGGGGAGAGGGAAGTCTGGGCTTCCCTGCTTAGGCTGCTGCCCCCGCGACCTGACCTCGGATAAGCGGAAGAAGATGGATGGTCGGAAAAATAATTTTTTGCAAACCAATACCGTATTTTCCGGATTATAAAGCGCAGTTTTTTTTTCATAGCTTGGGGTGCATAGGGTGTGACTTATACTCAGGAGCGACTTATGTGTGAAATGATTAACACATTAGCGTAAAATATCAACTAATATTATTTATCTCATCCACGTAAGAGACTAGGCGTATATCAGCAATGGTCACACACACACACACGCCAACCAATACAAATTTGGCGGGGGCAGGTCATGGTAGAAGTGCATTGTGAAAAAAAATAACATGCTACCTGCTACTACTTCCGTACCTATGAAAATTGATCACATCAACATTGGCGGTAACTTAGAAAAACTGAGAAGAGCTGAACAAAATTGGCAGCGAAAAGGAAATCATATACCGTATTTTTCGGACTAGAAGTCGCAGTTTTTTTCATAGTTATGCGGGGGTGCGACTTATACTCGGGAGCGACTTATGTGTGAAATTATTAACACATTACCGTAAAATATCAAATAATATTATTTAGCTCATTCACGTAAGAGACTAGACGTATAAGATTTCATGGGATTTAGCGATTAGGAGTGACAGATTGTTTGATAAACGTATAGCATGTTCTATATGTTATAGTTATTTGAATGACTCTTACCATAATATGTTACGTTAACATACCAGGCACGTTCTCAGTTGGTTATTTATGCCTCATATAACGTACACTTATTCAGCCTGTTGTTCACTATTCTTTATTTATTTTAAATTGCCTTTCAAATGTCTATTCTTGGTGTTGGGTTTTATCAAATAAATTTCCCCCAAAAATGCGACTTATACTCCAGTGCGACTTATATTTGTTTTTTTCCTTCTTTATTATGCATTTTCGGCCGGTGCGACTTATACTCCGGAGCGACTTATCCTCCGGAGCGACTTATACTCCGAAAAATACGGTAATTATAATCCGCAAACAATGTGCCGTTGTAGAGTGTCTGTGCTGTCTGGAGATCAGCAGTGTAACCATGTAATACTATTCCGTACCAGTAGGTGGCAGCAGGTAGCTCATTGCTTTGTAAGTTTACAAGAGGATTAATGATGGCTATGGTTTCAAGTCATATCGAACAATTGCGTCAGGTGTTTGATGAGAACGACTTTATATTGTCAATATAGGCTATTGAGTTTCGTTTTAAATTTTTTTGCTGGTGGTGTCCGTCATGTATTTGTTACTCGGGTCACGGGACAATACCGGAACCATTGTAAGGGGAATTTAAAGGCGGGGGACACAGGATATGATATGTGTTGTGTGTTGGACACCTGGAAGTGGAAAAAGGGAATGGGATTTTTATTTATTTATTTTTTTGTCATAAAAAAATACAATATGTGTGCTTACGGACTGTGTCCCTGCAGACTGTATTGATCTATATTGATATATAATGTATGTATTGTGTTTTTTATGTTGATTTAATAAAAAAAATATATTTTATTTTTTTTTTACATGTGATTGTGGTTCTTTGGTCAAAATGTTGCATAGATGATGTTTTACACATCATCTTCAAGTCGCTTTCTGACAGACTCTTCAGGATGCGCCGTTTTGTGGGCGGTCTTATTTATGTGGCTCACCTTCGACGGCATCTTCTCCCCGTCATCTTTGTTGTAGCGGTGTAGCGGGCAAGGACGGGTGTGGAAGAAGTGTCAAAAGATGGCGCTAACTGTTTTAATGACATTCACACTTTACTTCAATCAATAACGGAGCAGCATCTTCTCATCCGTGGCTCACTAGTGCAACAACAACACCCGAAATGTGTCCCGTGAAAAACCGTCCGACCAGAACTCTCTAATAACTAAAGTTTATTGGGTGAATAATGTAAACTCACTAAACCGGTATGTTTAAGTGCTTTCATGGTGAGTTTACTGACAGATATAAGTTACAACTTTACACTACTTTATATTAGAAATGGCAACAGCGGAGGATGAATGTCACATAACAAGAAAATTGAGAAAAATAAGAAGCTTATTGACTACGAACTACAAAGGCGGAGGCGCACACATTTTTAGGACTTGTGCAGATCCCAAATACACATCAGCAGGTACCAGAAGGTAAGAAAAATTGCTTTTGCATAATACTGCGAAACATTGTCTGCTAATATATGCCATTTTGCAGTCCTTATACACACACCATAATAATACTCGTATGTTGAAGAGTACGTCTTACTGTAGTCGTAACGCGCCGACAATGCACCAAGCGGTGTGGCTTCATAGCTTTTTGAGGGCCGTGTGAAGTGTCCTATATTCTCAATAGAACATTTAAAGTTTTGGTGTAATTTACTGGCGTCATCTTGCAGTCTGCATGTATCTCTTATGTGTGACTGCCATCCACTGGTTAAACTTATTACACCATTTACCAAATAAAATAGCTTCGAGGTTGGTAAGCACAACCAAAATATTCCGTACATTAGGCGCACCGGGTTTTGAGAAAATGAAAGGATTTTAGGTGCGCCGTATAGTCCGAAAAATACGGTAGTTTTACATTTATTTTCGTTTCTCTAAATAAGCGTTTCTCACTTGCAACGTTAAATAAACAGTGCATTTGTAGTGACCTGGCTGTTCAGGGTAAGGAGTTTTTTTTATTTTAAACTGAGTGCACCACAGGGCTAGTGACAGTGTGTGTGCATGAAAATGAGGACAGTTCAGCTAGTTCTTGTTTTGGCTTCATTATTAAATAGAATTTTGAGACATTTGCTTAATATATAGTGCTGTAAAGCGTACAAAGTGTACAAACTTTGACTAAAAGATGAGACTTTTGTCAAAACTTTAACCTATTATTCATATTGAAACATTTTTCTTCTGTAGAAATTTGCTTCAATATACAAATGTTTAGTTTTTATCCTTTTTTTATTCACGAACCCTATTCAAGAACAGAACAACTATGTACATTGAGGTTCTACTGTAGGCATCAAAAGCCAGACAAAACGTTGGATTTCAAACCATCTTCACGCGTGATGTCATGACTTCACTGCAAAAACCGAAATCTAAGTAAGATGAAATATCTAAAATAAGGGTGATATTTGCTTATTTTCTGTCTGATAAGATAATTCTTCTCACTAAGCAGATTTTATGTTAGTGTTTTACTTGTTTTAAGTGTTTTGGTCCTAAATGATCTCAGTAAGATATTACAGCTTGTTGCTGAGATTGTATGACCTATATTGAGTAAAACATGCTTGAAACTAGAATATAAACTGTTGCAAAGCTGTGTCATCAACACTCACAAGTATAAAACTCCTTCTTTAAAGTAATATTTTTTTATTTCAAGCATGAAAAAAAAAATCATGACTTTGACACAATTGTGTCTCATAATTAAAACAGATGACAGCCAAATGGACTTTGCTGTTTTATTTTCAATGAAACAATAGAAAATACGCACTCATAAAGTAGTACAGTTGGCACAGTACAGTAAACTGACAGTTAATATTTAAACATTTAGCATGTGACATTTCAAACTATTTTGAACAGAAAAGGTTCATGCACATTCAGATGAATTCTTCAAAATTACAATTAAAAATAATTTTGGCCGGGGGCCGGGCTGTATATATGCGCACTTATCGACTGAAAGAGCACGCACTTGGCGCGATGATGTCATGTTATCGATGGAAAAATGCATTTTTAGACAATATGATTTGCCTGAGCGGCTAGGAGACTCCGAGAGTAACAAGCAGTTGCCTTGTTGCCTTTCCATTAAGAACAATAAATTAGTTTTTAGTATAAGTTTGCTGGTTTCAAGAAATGTAATGCCGAGCGCATATCATTATGTCAGGATAATGGCACTAGCATTTACTTCATTTAAGAATATTTTTCAACATATTGAGCAAAAAGGTCTCTTTTTTTTTTTTTCTACCAAGAAAAGTGCACTTGTTATTAGTGAGAATATACTTATTTTAAGGTATTTTTGGATTCATTGAAGTTAGCTAATTTTACTTGTTTTGGAAAGTCTTGACAAGCCAAATTTTCTTGTTCTATTGGCAGATAATTTTGCTTAGTTCAAATAAAATACCCACATTTTTGTATATTTTTTTCTTGTTTTTGAACACTGACTTTTTGCAGTGTTGGACCCCGACTTAAACAAGTTGAAAAACTTATTGGGGTGTTACCATTTAGTGGTCAATTGTAAGGAATATGTACTGTACTGTGCAGTCTACTAATAAACGTTTCAATCAATCAATCAATCAATGACAAGCTGTCAGCAAATCTTGTAAATTCAGTGAGCGTCTAAAAAAAAAAAAAAAGTTTTTGCTTGTTTTCTGGAATTTTTGGATACCACCACCCAGGGTGCTAATGACAGTAATTCAGAACAAACAGTGTGATGAGAACCATAGAACCAGAAATGTATGTTTGTGCGCTATTGGAAAGAGTCTTCAAGTTAATTTTACCAAGCAGATGCTGACTTAAATATAGTAAAAAGTCTAATGTAGAGGTCTTCAAAGTACGGTATTGTGGACCTCCCCTCAGAAAACATAGCCCGTTTGGGACCTCTGCTATTCAAGACCTGGGCAAAATACGGCCCAATGGCCACATGCGGCCCGTTATGATTTTCAATCTGGCCCGCCAGACGTTCTACATAATTTTTTTAGACCTTTAACATCAAAACTGTCGCCGCCATTATGATGTGCAATGCTGTTTTTTAATGGCCGTAAGTCTTGAACTATAGAAAGTATTTCAATGGTTGAAATCTGCACTTTTGAGTGTTATAGGAGTTATTACTATAATCTAGGTCACAGCAGCTCAGACCAGGAAAAAAGCAGAGTGGGCAGGGTTTGTTTTCAGAGCAGCCAGCCCCAAACACGTGTCAGAAACCGATGCGGAAGCACATATTTACGTGATAATATATGGGTGTTTATTACACTTTGCATTAGGGCTGCAACAACTAATCGATTAAAATCGATTATTAAAATATTTGCCGATTAATTTAGTCATCGATTCGTTGGATCTATGCTATGCGCATGCGCAGAGGTTTTTTTTTAAATAATTTTTTTGTATTTGTATTTTTTTATTTTATTTTTTTAATAAACCTTTATTTATAAACTGCAACATTTGCAAACAGCTGAGAAACAATAATCAAAATAAGTATGGTGCCAGTATGCTGTTTTTTTTTCAATAAAATACTGGATAGGATAGAAATGTAGTTTGTCTCTTTTATCCGATGATTAATCGAAGTAATAATCGACAGATTAATTGATTATCAAATTAATTGTTAGTTGCAGCCCTACTTTGCATTCATGTTTTGCTGTTTTTTACATTTTTGTTGTGTTTTGCTTGATTGTAGAAGATGTATATCGAGGACCTGGTCTTAGAAGTAAAATATGTTCATATTTTGTTAATATTCAGTGTTTTATTGTTCATAGTTAATATTGTAAATCCCGCTGTCTTTATTTTAATGTACATTTTGGGTGTCCCATTCAGTAAAAAACTGTAAATTGCATTCCGTTTTTTGAGGTGGTCTGTCATTACGTTTTTAGAATTATATTGGACATTGTGACTTTTGGTATTAGTGTTCCTGGAAAAAAGGGAGCCAAACACACATACTGTACAGCAGATTTTTACAGCTAAATGTGTATATATCATTTATACACACATACACATTGGCCCCCCTGACAATTTTTTTTCTCTCAATGTCATAATACTTGCCCAGCTCTGCTCTATTACATGAAAGCTCAATGCGTTCAGCAATCATTAGCCTTACCGTTGAGGGTTATTTTGTATGTTTCTTACCGTATTTTTTGGACTATAAGCCGCTCCGGAGTATAAGTCGCACCGGCCGAAAATGCATAATAAAGAAGGAAAAAACATATATAAGTCGCACTGGAGTATAAGTTGCATTTTTTTGGGGAAATTTATTTGATACAAGTCAACACCAAGAATAGACATTTGAAAGGCAATTTAAAATAAATAAAGAATAGTGAACAACAGGCTGAATAAGTGTACGTTATATCAGGCATAAATAACCAACTGAGAACGTGCCTGGTATGTTAACGTAACATACTATGGTAAGAGTAATTCAAATAACTATAACATATAGAACATGCTATACGTTTACCAAACAATCTGTCACTCCTAATCGCTAAATCCCATGAAATCTTATACGTCTAGTCTCTTACGTGAATGAGCTAATAATATTATTTGATATTTTACGCTAATGTGTTAATAATTTCACACATAAGTCGCTCCTGAGTATAAGTCGCACCCCCAGCCAAACCATGAAAAAAACTGCGACTTATAGTCCGAAAAATACGGTATATTATTCGTTTTTCTCAAGTTGCTACTGTTTTCTGAGTGTGAGTAGTTTTATTGTATTCCAGTTTCATTACACAGTACTTCACTGCGTTTTATACTTGTGTGACAATTCCAAATGGTACCTGTACAGGTAAGACAGGTTTTCTGGTGGTTACACTTTGAGATTGAAATGAAATAATTCACTATACATTTTGTGTAAAAAAAAAAAATCAAATAAATAATGCACTGCAAAAAGTCAGTGTTCAAAAACAAGAAAAAAAAAATACAAAAATGAGGAGTATTTTACTTGAACTAAGCAAAATTATCTGCCAATAGAACAAGAAAATTTGGCTTGTCAAGACTTTCCAAAACAAGTAAAATTAGCTAACCTCAATGAACCCAAAAATACCTTAAAATAAGTATATTCTCACTAACAACAAGTGCACTTGTTATCAATGAATTTTCAGAGTTTGTTGATCTAGTGACGCACGCCGACAATATAATCATAATGGGAGACTTTAACATCCATATGAATACCCCATCGGACCCTCCATGCGTGGCGCTCCAGACTATAATTGATAGCTGTGGTCTTACACAAATAATAAATGAACCTCGACAACATGACATCATCGCGCCAAGTGCGTGCTCTTTCAGTCAATTAGTGCACATATATACAGCCCGGCCCCCGGACACATTTTTTTTAATTGTAATTTTGAAGAATTCATCTGTGCATGAACTATTTCTGTTCAAAATTGTTAGAAATGTCACATGTTAAATGTTTAAATATTAACTGTCAGTTTACTGTACTGTGCCAACTGTACTACTATATGAGTATGTGTTTTCTATTGTTTCATTGAAAATAAAACAGCAAAGTCCATTTGGCTGTTATCTGTTTTTAATTATGAGACACATTTGTGTCAAAGTCTTGATTTTTTTATTTCATGCTTGAAGTAAGAAATTATTACTTTAAAAAAATAGTTTTATACTTGTGAGTGTTGATGACACAGCTTTGCAACAGTTGATATTCTAGTTTCAAGCATGTTTTACTCAATATAGGTCATACAATCTCAGCAACAAGCTGTAATATCTTACTGAGATCATTTAGGACCAAAACACTTAAAACAAGTAAAACACTCTAACATCAAATTTGCTTAGTGAGAAGAATTATCTTATCAGACAGAAAATAAGCAAATATCACCCTTATTTGAGATATTTCATCTTACTTAGATTTCAGTTTTTGCAGTGTAAACACGGTACAATTGCAAATCACATACAGTGGAGGCAGAAGGGAAAGAAGCACTTACGTTGTCCTTTGAGTTGTAGTACGCAATTTCATCATCCTGCAAACAAGCACATTACCAAACAGAAACATAACTATAATGTGACAGGAAAAAGCGTTGTATTCCGACTTCGTTAGTTTAATGCTATAAAGAGACAATGAGAGGGTTACCACACGGGACCCCTAATGCGTCATAACGTGCAACATTTACTGATGGAGCCGCAATCACTGCGAACATCACACTTTGAAGCAGCTGTAATAAACCGCTTGAGATGATGAAATAGATCCAAATAGATGACTTGTTTGTCCTCGTATTTCTTGAGGCAAAATTTGTATGCAGTAGAATAAGCCATGCAAACCAAACTGCAGTATTTTAAGGACCATAGGGCGCACCGGATTATAAGGCGCACTGCCGATGAGTGGGTCTATTTAGGTCAATTTTCATTCAAAAGGCGCAATTTGATTATAAGGCGCATTAAAGGATCAAAATAAATATTATGATAATTTTTTCTTCATTTAAAACATTTCATTGTGGTCTACATAACATGTAATGATGGTATTTTGGTCAAAATGTTGCATAGATGATGTCATACAGACCATCTTCAAGTCTCTTTCTGACCATCTCTTCAGGACGTGCCTCCACTTCGACAGCGTCTTCTCCCTGCCATCTTTGTTGTACCAGTAGTTTCTAGCGCTTCCATAGTAGGGATGTAACGATACACGGTATAACGATAAACCGCGGTAAAATTCCAGACGGTTAGTAACACCGTTTAAATTTTTAATTACCGGACTGAGAGTTAGCATGCAGCAGGCGATGTGTCGGGAACTTTGTTACAACTTGTTTATAAAGTCTGTAGTTTGTTGACTGGGATGTTCACTCCTCCTTTAATTTAACTGCTAACTTTGTTAGTGTTCCAACGATATCAATACTCGCTCAAATGTTTTGTCATTTCATCGAATTGAACGCTGGCTGAGTTGTCGGTGAAGCACTAAGATTGTGTGTTAGACGTGAGAGGTATCACTCTTGTTTATTTTTGTTTGCCAAACTGTTGCACTGAAGTACCGTATTTTTCGGACTATAAGTCAATGTTTTTTTCATAGTTTGACCGGGGGTGCGACTTATACTCAGGAGCGACTTATGTGTGAAATTATTAACACATTAGCGTAAAATATCAAATAATATTATTTAGCTCATTCACGTAAGAGACTAGACGTATAAGATTTCATGGGATTTAGGAGTGACAGATTGTTTGGTAAACGTATAGCATGTTCTATATGTTATAGTTATTTGAATGACTCTTGCCATAATATGTTACGTTAACATACCAGGCACGTTCTCAGTTGGTTATTTATGCCTCATATAACGTACACTTATTCAGCCTGTTGTTCACTATTCTTTATTTATTTTAAATTGCCTTTCAAATGTCTATTCTTGGTGTTGGCTTTTATCAAATAAATTTCCCCAAAAAATACGACTTATACTCCAGTGCGGCTTATATATGTTTTTTTCCTTCTTTATTATGCATTTTCGGCCGGTGCCACTTATACTCCGAAAAACACGGTATATGGCTGTTGTTGAAGAACAAAGCTTGTGTATTTGACTTTATCTTCATTAGCCAAACTGCTTTGTGTTTTATATTGATATCAAAAAGTAAACACCATGTTTTTTACGTTACTTGTTTTTTACATTCCACAAAGTAACGTCTTTAATAACCATTCTTGTGACATATCGTTTTGTTAATGTTTTATGGTGTATAATTAATACCTGTATGACATATTTCTGCTCAAACTCTTAATAGATCTGTCCCGATACAGCATGTACATGTACACACATTAAAACATGTAAATGTGTGCACCATATTTTTCGGACTATAAGTCACAGTTTGTTTCATAGTTTGGCCGGGGGTGCGACTTATACTCAGGAGTGACTTATGTGTGAAATTATTAACACATTACAGTAAAATATAAAATAATATTATTTAGCTCATTCACGTAAGAGACTTTCATGGGATTTAGCGATTAGGAGTGACAGATTGTTTGGTAAACGTATAGCATGTTCCATATGTTATAGTTATTAGAATGACTCTTACCATAATATGTTACGTTAACATACCAGGCACGTTCTCAGTTGGTTATTTATGCCTCATATAACGTACACTTATTCAGCCTGTTGTTCACTATTCTTTATTTATTTTAAATTGCCTTTCAAATGTCTATTCTTGGTGTTGGCTTTTATCAAATACATTTCCCCAAAAAATGCAACTTATACTCCAATGGGACTTATATATGTTTTTCCCCTTCTTTATTATGCATTTTCGGCCGATGCGACTTATACTCCGGAGCGACTTATACTCCGAACAATACGGTATATGGCTGTTGTTGAAGAACAAAGCTTGTTTATTTGACTTTATCTTCATTAGCCAAACTGCTTTGTGTTTTATATTGATATCAAAAAGTAAACACCATGTTTTTTACATTCCACAAAGTAACGACTTTAATAACCGTTCATGTGACATAGCGTTTTGTTAATGTTTTATGGTGTATAATTAATACCTGTACGACATATTTCTGCTCAAACTCTTAATAGATCTGTCCCGATACAGCATGTACATGTGTGTACATAACTTAAAAAATACCTCTCTCTATAAAAATGTAAAATCATGTATCATCATGTAATAAAAATGATGATACTATTAATTAACAAAAACACAAATATTTGTCATTGAATATATAGATAACGTTTATCTAGAGCATTTTTTAGATTTTACAAATGACATGATGGTATTACGTTCACACCCCAACACTGTTTTACCAAACATAATGAATAATCATGATTAATAATTGTGATATCAATATTGATCAAAATAACCTTAATTATTATTTTGCCCATAATCGTGCAGTCCTATGTGTAAGACTGGATCTCAAACATGAACACTATTTTTATCTATATGGACAAAAAGTGCAGTTACGTCTTATGTCCATAAGGTGCCATCTTGCGAAATGTTCCCATTTATTTTTTATTTATTTATTGTATTATTTTGTTTCTGCCATATTACTTTTTTTCTAATGCTTGTGTTGCTATCATATGCACATTTAACTTTCTACCTGAGGTACATATATAATGTGTCGTTTGTGTGTTTTTAAATACAATTTGGTTAAAGGATTTTAGTATAAGTAGTTTTTGAAAATGTTGAGCACATTGAAAATTACCGCAATAATAATAATAACCCTGATCATTTTAGTCGCAATAACCGTGATAAGAAATTGTCATACCGTGACATCCCTATTCCATAGCGAGTCTACTGACAGATATGTTAGAACTCTATACTACTTTTGTATTAGAAATGGCAACATGGGTGGATGAATGCTCCATAACAAGAGGAT